>NW_023339729.1:28012084-28012244 GCF_004916995.1 Morone saxatilis | reverse complement strand
GGGGCTGTATGGGCATGCAGCGTCACTGAATGTCAGATGCTGAATGCCGCTAGTTTGGTCGATATTACCTTTTTATCTTTTATCTGATCTTGATGTTCAAGATCAGAAGTTGTAATTCTCAAATATCAGCAGATAAATGTTTAATGATAAATCCATGGCA
>NW_023339729.1:28011170-28012016 GCF_004916995.1 Morone saxatilis | reverse complement strand
CATTAGCACTTTTAAGGGCCCACTGCAGGTGCTTACGCCCTCTGAAATGAGACATCGGCACTGCGCCTGGTGTCAAGGTGCACTGTCACCACTTTGTTCAAGTAGTCTAGGTATCACTTCCTTGCTGTTATGACTCATCCTGTACCACACCGCTGTCTGTTTTTACTTAATTTAGCTGTCAACTGTGTAGTGCATTTTTCTGTCACTGGCCGTTTTAAAGCTGCAGGCTTTCACTTCTTTAATTCGCTGCTGACATTACATTATGTAGGCCCGCTTTGATTATCTTACACATTCCTGAGTTCTGGAGAAACAAACAGATAGCTTATCATGTCTTCAGATGTTCAGTGACATCTCAACATTTCGCTGTTTACTTGCTGTTTACTGGAGAGTGTAGTTAGAAACGGGGTGAAAAGTTTATGCATATAATAGCCGCTTCAACAGGTTGTGTATGGTTTTAGGTCAGATTGAAACCCATGGCTGGATTTTGATCCATCCAATTTTAAATCACTGATCAAAACCCAACTTTTTAGAACTGCGACACAGACTTAAATGCCTCTTACTAACCCCCTTGCAAAGCCTGGAATGCACCACAAACTGAACCCATATAAAGTTGACAAACATGCTGAATACACTTGCATCTAGTCACTAATGCAGGAAGAGGCAGTGGTTGAAACATGATGAAGTGCCTAGGAGAAATTTATGCAGAACAAATGAGCATCAAATCTATTCATTGGTATGGGTTTAAGTTTGGTCACAGAACTGATGTCAGTGTTGCTATACTTTTACATCAGATTCTCCCTCTGCTTCTTCAGAACCAGTTACCTTCCTACCAGTTACATTTCTAAA
>NW_023339729.1:28010902-28011143 GCF_004916995.1 Morone saxatilis | reverse complement strand
ATCAAGATGAGTGACAAGTGTGGGATTGAGAAAGAAGGGGACTAGGTTTGAGGTGAGTATATTTGTGACACCCGCTAGTGAAAAGTCATCTAGGTGTCACTCCACATATTGTGTTCATCATGAACAAGAACAATATGCCTTCTGACAGATTATTACTTTGCTACCATTTTGTAAATAAAATAATCTTTTCAAACTGGTTTTAAGAACAAGATTTCAGCAAGGCTTCAGCATTACAAGGTAC
>NW_023339729.1:28010665-28010843 GCF_004916995.1 Morone saxatilis | reverse complement strand
TGATGTGACCCATAGTATCTTACAGAGTATAAATCACAGTGAACAGTATTAGGGTTAGAATTGACATGGACAATTGAATGGAATTTACAGAAACCCCATGATTTCAGGATTTCACCCCAGGATTTTATGAAGAGAAAATTCTAGAAAAAAGAGAGTGACACACTGATCGATTGACTGA
>NW_023339729.1:28009610-28010640 GCF_004916995.1 Morone saxatilis | reverse complement strand
TATTAAACTCATCCTGAAACGTAACAGAGCAGGCCCGTCAAGTGGAGGACAGAGGCAGTGTGAGTTGTTTAGGAGAACATGATCTGTAAGACTTTTAACCGGCAAAGATCTGGAGTCAGATGCATAGTTCAGTGTTGACTGCTCAAAGATGATGCTGTTGGTCTGTCGTGTGAGATGTTAATAATATGTTTCTGGGGAACAAGATGATCGACATTTCTAGATGTAAAGGGATAAAATAATTCACAAATTCGATACTGTGTCTACTCCTCCTTTTTTATCTAGAATTTATCTCTTCATAAAAATCCTTGCGGTGAAATTTCTGAATCATGGGGTTTCTGTAAATTCCATTCAAATTGTCGCATGTCATTCTAACCTAAAATCAGTCGACGGTGTGATTTTATACTCTGTAAGTAATAAACGTATGGGTACATCCAGTGAAACTGTAAGTAACCAGTAGTGAACGTAGCTTGTAATGGCATGAACGCGTTGCTGAAATCATCTGTTTCTTAAAACCCAGTTTGAAAAAGATTATCTTTATTTACAAAGAATGGTACAGTATAATCTTCAGAAGGCAATATTGTTCTTGTTCATGATGACACACAATATTGAGTGACCCGTAATAACTTTTTTCACTAGCGCTACGAAGCGTCTGTCATCAAATACTAACTCACCTCAAATCTAAGTCCCCGTTGCCTTTCTCAGATCCACCTTGTCATCATCCTTTGATCAGACCTGTCTCTTTAGAAATATGTAACTGGTAGGAATGTACTGGTTCATGAAGAAAGCAGAGGAGAATTCTGATGTAAAAGTATAGCACTGACTCTAGTTCTGCATCGAACCACAAGGCAAACTTAAACCCATACCATGTTTGCACAGACCTGAATCTGCTCATCTTTTCTCAAAACGTGACCTTCACCAGAATATAAAATAAAACCAACAGAGCATTGAGGAGTGTCTGGCAGCCATGTACCTCCTCCCCTCCCTCATATTTGACTCACACAGCAGCACTCTGGCAGTGCTCTCATAAGAG
>NW_023339729.1:28007574-28009585 GCF_004916995.1 Morone saxatilis | reverse complement strand
TTCTTCTCCGTTTTCCCTTTAGGAAATAGGCAATCACTACCTACGATAATTCGGTCAATGGCTCTATATGAGGAGGCACTCGCCAGAGTGCTCGTGTGTGAGTCAAATCACTGAGGGGAGGGGAGGGAGGGTACATGGCTGCCAGACACACTCGCGTCAATGCTCTGCTTTGGTTTTATTTTATATTTCCTGGTGAACGGTCACGTTTGAGAAAGAGAGCAGATTCAGGCTCCTGTGCAAACGAGGTATTAAACTCATCCTGAAACGTAACAGAGCAGGCCCGTCAAGTGGAGGACAGAGGCAGTGTGAGTTGTTTAGGAGAACATGATCTGTAAGACTTTTAACCGGCAAAGATCTGGAGTCAGATGCATAGTTCAGTGTTGACTGCTCAAAGATGATGCTGTTGGTCTGTCGTGTGAGATGTTAATAATATGTTTCTGGGGAACAAGATGATCGACATTTCTAGATGTAAAGGGATAAAATAATTCACAAATTCGATACTGTGTCTACTCCTCCTTTTTTATCTAGAATTTATCTCTTCATAAAAATCCTTGCGGTGAAATTTCTGAATCATGGGGTTTCTGTAAATTCCATTCAAATTGTCGCATGTCATTCTAACCTAAAATCAGTCGACGGTGTGATTTTATACTCTGTAAGTAATAAACGTATGGGTACATCCAGTGAAACTGTAAGTAACCAGTAGTGAACGTAGCTTGTAATGGCATGAACGCGTTGCTGAAATCATCTGTTTCTTAAAACCCAGTTTGAAAAAGATTATCTTTATTTACAAAGAATGGTACAGTATAATCTTCAGAAGGCAATATTGTTCTTGTTCATGATGACACACAATATTGAGTGACCCGTAATAACTTTTTTCACTAGCGCTACGAAGCGTCTGTCATCAAATACTAACTCACCTCAAATCTAAGTCCCCGTTGCCTTTCTCAGATCCACCTTGTCATCATCCTTTGATCAGACCTGTCTCTTTAGAAATATGTAACTGGTAGGAATGTACTGGTTCATGAAGAAAGCAGAGGAGAATTCTGATGTAAAAGTATAGCACTGACTCTAGTTCTGCATCGAACCACAAGGCAAACTTAAACCCATACCATAGTGATGAGGGAGAGACAGAGAGACACTGATAGAAAGTGTGAAAGGACACAGTGAGACGGCAGTTGGATTACATTATTCATTGTTGCTTTTAAAGGATTGAAACACTTTTTTTAAAATTAAAATCCATTGTTAACCTTGAAATTAAGCCTAAATGTTAAACAACTTTTTTGATTACTTAGAAATGCAAATATTTTATATAATTAAAATTGCCAGTAGGTATAACGTATTATAGATCCTGCATTATGCATGCATATAAAACATGTATAATGCACAATATACGTTTCTTTAAGCCTTCATAATGCATTGTGATGTCTGATAATAACAATCAAGTATGATCAACCTTGATCATAAAACTCTAAGTTCAAATATCACTGTATCTTAAATCTTTTCTTTTTACAAAAGGGGTTATGAGGAGTTCTCAGTATCATGTTGCTTGAGGTGCCAAGCTTCCAGTTTGAATGAGAGACGTTGTTCTCATCACTGTGTACTATATGAACTTTACACTCTCACTTTTGTTTATAAATGTCTCCTGCTAAAGCTGCCTCAATATATCACATCTCCTCTAAAATTTAAAACTACTAATCATAAGACAAGGGGACAGGCCAGGACAGGCCTACTGTCGATACCGCAGGTGGGATGATTGTTTTTGACTACCTTGCACCATACAAATGGAATGATAAAACTTGAATATCCCATCTCATAGGATGAATTTAACTTTTAATTTTAGACCTTTTTAGAAACCTTTGACTTTTTTCTGATGATGTTTGTGTGTGCTTATCTGTGACTGACTATGTTTGTTGTGTATCTTAAATCTTCACTTATTTACTTACATATCTGATACATGTACTATATTGCACCAAATAGCATTACCAAATAATGTGCTTTATCACCATTTGAA
>NW_023339729.1:28007022-28007474 GCF_004916995.1 Morone saxatilis | reverse complement strand
TATATATATATAAATATAACTATAAAAAATAACAGGAGGAAAGTGCCTGCATTTTAGCTAACATGAGTGCAACAACATTCCAGTGTTTCCAACTCAATTTGTTGTTTTCTACTCTAATAACTATTAACTATTAAGATTTCAATTGGTTTTTAGAAGCAAGGGAACTTGAGGATCTAGGTTCTTTGTTTTTTGTAAATAGATAATGAAGTTAGTTTGAACTGATGATTTGACATTGCCTAAATTTTCAGTTCACCAAAGGACTAAAATGCTGATGTTTCAGAGGGTAAAAACAATTACAAATTACTAGTTAGAGAGAATAGTGCACAACAATATTCTTATTCTTATATATGGGCACTCATAAGCACACATAATTTTAAAATAAGACAATGATTATCTCTTGGTCTCTCAGTAAATGTTTTACTCTGGACTAATGCAAGATTGAAAGCATGGAA
>NW_023339729.1:28006083-28006966 GCF_004916995.1 Morone saxatilis | reverse complement strand
GTCAATATGGATGCACATCTCTCAAGAAAATATTAACCATCAAGAATTAAGCCAAGCCAACGTATTTCATATTTGAAACTGTATAAAAAGAAGTCTGTTTGAATGGGCCTGATGCAGCCATTTTGAGAAATAAGCTGCAGCCATAGGCTCATGGGTGCATTCTAGCCAGCTAATTGTATAATATTGGGAAGACTGGGCTCAGTGATATATTTTATTATTTTCTACATTTGATACTTTTTACAATTTCTTCTTTATGCTCATGTTAATATTCAGTTATCTTAAGATTCAGGTTAGAGGAAATATTCAATATAAATATGTTGTTTAAATGTAATTTTGTTCTGTATAGATCTACTTATTCTTAGACCGACAGATGGATTTAGGGGAGGGAGGATTGTAATGGGAGCCCATTATGTCTGACAGTGTGGCAAATGGTTTACATGGTCTACGTGTCAGTCTAGGAGGGCCCCATAGCAGACCGGCTCTGCTTGTTGTGAGGGGTATTGATCTTGTCAAACTTATTATTCCTTTAATGACAATATGACGTTGAGTTTTTCCTGCTATAGGGTTCAATTTCAACTCCTCTATAGAACCTATTGAAAAAGGTTCAGCTTGCATCATGATAATGTTTTAGTTATATAACTTTCAGATCTGAGCAGGTTTGGAGGATTTGAATAAACATGAGATGCTGAAGCTTACCACAAAAGAAAATCTCCCAAACTCATCTCTAAATGTTATGCAGAGAGTGGGAGTAAATATGCGAAGCAGCAAGCAGGTACTGAAGAGTAGTGTGATTGAAAAGTAGGCCTGACTATAAAACAACTTTTGTGCCTGCCTGAATTACTGTGATGTTAACAGTGTAAAGCAGAGAAATTACGTAGAAAAA
>NW_023339729.1:28005773-28006017 GCF_004916995.1 Morone saxatilis | reverse complement strand
AAACAGTTTCACTGCTTTGAGTGTTGGTTGAGACATAACTAGAAAGTTTAGCATACATCACAATAACTAACAACATTTAAACATACAAATAAAAAAACGTATTTATTTACCACTGAAAACATTTTAAATAAAAATATAGAGCAATCCCAGAAATGGGGGGGAGTATACCACAAAACTTGCTTACTTATTTAACCTATAACCAATCCACACACCCCATCAACAATCCATATACAAAAGCACTTAC
>NW_023339729.1:28004821-28005645 GCF_004916995.1 Morone saxatilis | reverse complement strand
GCTGCCTGTTAGATAATGCACAGGATGAAGTTTTAAAAGTCACACAGACAGGTAACTCCCCCCACCAGAAACCAGTTATTCCAGTTCAGGCACCTGTTCCCATGTTGAGGAAAGAAATATTCTCCACAGCCCTTGCTCTTTTGTAAATAGTTTAACCTGACTTGACTGGTTTAGTACACCTGTGAACTTCAAATTGGTAACTGCAAAGGATGGGGCTTGTTTGTTTAGGATTATGTTTGCTACAAGCAAAAGTCAGCTAAATGTATGGATACACCTTAAAAGCACAATCCTGGTTTGGCATCTTACCAGCCTGTATCCAGGCCTCATGAAATGCAACCAGACCCCTGGGGGAGGCCTACAGCCTAATCACTAGCCTGTTACGTGTTTTACTCTGCAAAAACCTGTTTAGAATTAAAATGCCTCTGGTTGCATTCCTCCTCGAACCAGTCCAGTTGCTGTTTACATCCATGTCTGTCCAGACTAACAATGAATGTAATAATACAACCTATGTTGTGAAGACTTGGAAGGGGTTTAATAAAATAATTAAAGTGTATTGATTTGGCTGAATGGAAGTTATTACATATGATACATGTGTATGATTTCAGTGAATATACATTTTTAATTGATTAATGAAGGATTTTTATATATGTATTGGCTAAATAGGTACACATGTACTTGCTATGCTAGCTATACTAAATAGCTATACTAAATCTGGCACTTTTTTTTACACATGCTCCAATACATGTTAGCAGTCATATGATTTCGATGATGAGAATAAGGCAGCAATTAAAAGGCAGAAGGGATGAGATGGAAATATGAAAGCC
>NW_023339729.1:27995793-28004721 GCF_004916995.1 Morone saxatilis | reverse complement strand
AGCTATATATATATATATAGCTATATATATATATATATGGTTTCTCTCACATATTAGGTTGTTTCATTATAGCAAATAACAGATTCACAATGTACAATGTAACAATAATGTTACATGCTGCAACTCTCTGACAGTTCATTATCTTTCCTGCAGGGAAAATTATGTTTCTGTTTTTTTGCTACTTTGGAGCCATTTCCTCCTTTGCATTGCAAAATTACTGCAGTCCATTTAATTTTTGTAATATTTCGCCATACATCACTTGGTTACTGTAAATTTGCAGAGAACATTTTTAATTGAATGGTCATCTGCTACTGAGATGTCGGTGTAAGTCATCAGCAATTAGGAAAAACACAGAGAGGATATTATAAGGTGATGATTAACTTTATTGGACTTGAAATTGATCCAGATACCAGATGCAAACTGCTGAATAAAGACAAAAGATGACAAAAGTGTTTATAAGGCCATACCTAAAAAATAGTGTCAATTACAGTGTCCATTGTTTTGTTTCTGACTGAAATCTTACAGATTTACAAATTCATAATCCTTTGCAAAAAGCATCAACAGATACTTACATTTCCACATGATTTGATGGATAAAACAGATCAGAACAGGTGTGACAATGTGCCTTGACTGTTTCCCTAGGGCTACTGTAACAGTCTCTGTAATTATGATTATGATATCAATTTTAATAATTCACCACCATTGCTTTCTGCTATTATTTAAATGGTAACTGTGAAGGAACTTGCTGTCAGTTATCAAAATTATTCCCTGAAAGCAGAATTAAGTCTCAGCACACAAAGCAACCCTGCTGAATACCACATGGTGGATTATAGCCTTGGACTGATGAGAATGTCTGTCAGTGGTGTGATGGAGCTCTGACAGAGCTTTTCAAACTAAACAGGCTCCTAAGGAAGAAGGTAATGCAACTTTTATTTATACTGTAAACCTCAGGACAAACTCTCTTGTACAAACAACAATCTGTTAGGAAATAAAATGTGTAGTACAGAGAGAACTTAATGACGTTGCTGTTTTCGTTGAATGCTGTGGAAACTTGCTGCAACAGGAGGTAAAAAGCATAAAGTATATCTGCTGATTTGAGGAAGGACCAACTACAGACCTCCTCATTATACACCAAATCTTAAATCAGAAGGAATCTGGGCCATATTCAGCACTGAACAGGAATCACAATTATTGTACTTCAGTGTTATGAAGGTGCCAGGATTTGTGTTCTATTATAGCTACGTAAGTTTAATCAGTAACTTGTAAACTTTAGTAGCATTTTATGCTGGAGTTCACACAATGCTGATTAAGCCAGAAGCTGGTGTCTGTGGCGACATTCCCGCACTGGACACAAGTAGCGTGTTTTAAACCAAAAATGGTGCACCTACCCTCCAGTGGAAGAGGCCCAGTCAGTGATCATCATTTAGCTTGCCCAGCCCTGGCACAAGCCAAGATGTCTGCATTTAATAGCTCCCCACTTCGATTCTGTGAACCCACTTTCAAACCGCCTGGCTCCCAGGGTGACCATTCCCTGGAGCTAACAGCAGTACACTAGCCAGAATATGGGAGGTAACTCCAGAGTTGTCTGAGAATCACTAAGCATGTATTTTAAACGCAAGAGGCCTTGTTTGGGTTTATTTCGGTTGGCCAACAGTTGTATTGAGTCTCAAACTGAATATTTTTGTGTGCTTCCTGGAATCCCTGAGAGAAGTTTTTTGTTGTGATAGACTCATTCATTGAGTGGGATGAAAAAAATCAAATGTAACAAGATACTTTAGTGTGGATTAATTTTGTATTTTCAAAATACTCAAAATACTTTTACTTTGAAAGTTGCAGTTTTGCTCGCTAACGTGTTAGCAAACAGTTGCCACATCCAGCAGTTAAGAAGCAACATTAGCATTCATAGGGAGTTGTGTTGCAGGCCACTGGATGACTATAAGTCCATTCAGTCTCCTTTTAGCTCTGTCAGCTGCTATGTATGCTACACTATGTTCACTAGCTGTTGCTAAACTGACTGCTGTTTGGTGTTGGGCAGGTAGTATAGTGTGGCTTTTTAGAGGTTAGAAGAATACCAAAACAATGAGCTGAAAGATACTAAAATGTGTGAAAAGAACTGCAGATCTGCGTAATTCTCTCTGGGTAATCCGTTTCACTGATGATAAGCATCAGAAGTTCACATTTTGTATATAACTATAATTTTCTTACATCGATTTCTATTAATATCTAGTGATTTTATTGAACTTTGTCTAACCATAATACAAAAATGCTGGAAAGAACAAACCACATACTGAAGATATTGCTATTGGAAGACCTTTTCAAATAATCAGGTTATAGTTGTAAAAATGTCCCATGGGGCCGTAGAGAAAAGGTCACAAGCAAGGCTGGATAACAATTGTTAAAAGCAAGCGACTGCCTCAGATCTTTGTCGGTGTGGTATTTTGTGGTAATTTGGTTAATTACACATTTATTTGGTAATATGCACCACAAAAGCACAATAAAACTGAAAGTATAGGGACCCTAAGGGGGCTCTTGCATTTTTTATCCAATGTTAAGGCCTTGAGTCAAAATGTATTTTTAATATTTGCAATGTCATACAATTCATATTATGTTTACATGGTGCATGTACATTTTTTTTTTCACTGTAATGCAAAAAACCTGGGACATGGTAGTATTCTGGCATTAAAAGTACCGGTTGGTTTCTGGACTGAGCAAAATGGGTTGGGGAAACGTGGGAGGGGGTGGGCTTAGGACACACATTTGGTAGGTAATTCAGACCTGGTCACAGGGTTATCTTTTTAACAACTTGAATCTGCTAATTCATATCTAGTCTGCAATGTAATGTTTCGGCCTAAGGGGTATAAAACGGAAGCTCATTGTTTTGTATTTGTTTGATTTCAATTATAGGGCGACAGGTGTCACTGTCTGCTTACTTATTTCTTTAGTTTATTTTCATATTTCCTGTCTACTCCCTTGAGGGCTCATCATGGTATCAATAATGTAAAAGGTTGCATGTCCAACACAATCAGGCTTCATCCTGTAAAGAGTTTTAATGTAGCCTACTGTAAATGTCACAATACCTAAGTAGTAACCATAAACATCAGGATTCAGACTTTGAAAAGCATGAATATGCACAGCAAAGTTTATGAAAATTTGTGTTATTGTAGCTTTTGTCTTGGACCACAGTTAAGGGGAAATATTGACCTCATGGTAATCTACAGGGTCACTCTTATTACTATTATTGAAAAACAACTTCTGGCTATCATGAATGTGCACAACAAATTTTATGACAAACTGCTGAGAAGTTGCTGAGATATTAACATTACCATCCTCAGTCCCTAATAGGGCAAAAATATCCAGTAAATGGTACACTTTATGGTTTTCATGATAACCATGCATCACTAATATTCCATGTGCATATTTATGGAACTCAGTGCCTGCCTGCATCTATATATATTATATGTCTGTACAGTGCATGCAGCTGTTTGCATTTACTCAAAGTGTGAGTGTCTTCAGATGTTTAAAGACCTTTTGTTCGTGCCTTATTGTCGACACTTTAGACACAGAAAAACAACTGCAGTGCATTCCTTGGTCTGTGTGACTGGGTTGGTTACACCCTGGTCCACTGTGGCTGATCTGGCACTTAAACTGGACATTAACTGGATGCTTGGACCTAAAGTCGCTCCCTCCTCGCCGCTGAATGTGTCAAAGTGGTGTCATGACCTCAAATGAAACTTTTTTGGTCCATTTTATTTCCCAAAGCTGCACTCATAAGGGTTCCAAAAGGGTTCTTCCTTTTCTGCCCAGAACCATTTGCATCTGACAAACCCTTTTTTGAGAAAAGGGATCTTCACAGGTTCTTTGAAGATTAAGGGTTTAATTAAGAACCATTTTTTAAGAGAGAGTTCTTGAAGGATTGTTGAAAGCATGGGTGTTAAAAGATCCTCACCTTCACATGTTCAAATGTTTACCCATGTTTGAAATGTTATTTTTTAATGTGGATGTATCTGGAATCATCTGGGAAATATAGGCGGTCACAACAATATGTTTCTAAGAGCGACATTAAGGTCATCACACATCCTCCTAGAGAACAGGTGTGATATATCAATAGTGATTATTAAGAGAGGAAGTGTAGGTGCTGTGGGATGAGGGTGGGGAAGAACTTTTCTTTAAAAGAAAGATAGGAGATCAGATAGGAGAATTGAGCTTTATTTTAAATCCAGTGGAAGACTGTAGCTGCCATCCTAAAACCAAAGAAGAAGAATAGTGAATAATTTGGCCTACCTACCCTTGATTACGAGTTTGTTCACAGCCTGTCACATCTGTCTAGAAGTGTGATTACCTGACTATGTGTGTGAGTTCATGCTAGAAGCTGGTGTGAAGTGACAAGATCCAAAACGTCAGAGAATCAAGGTAAGCTATTATAATGTGCCCATACTCCTACTGCTGTCACTGCACCCTGCATTACTTTGTTGTTGATATAATGAATAATATGGTGTAGTAAGTAGACCTTGGCATTATGCTACTGTGTTTTTTTTCTTCCCTCTCTATGTCACCAGTGCTGGAGATTACAAGAATTCACCTGCGGGGGACAGTCTGATCTACCTGACTTGTGTCTTATCTGTCATGTTGCCAATTCCATTGGTCCTATATTCAATTTTGAATTCTGATCTCCTACACCAGGTGGAATTTTATAAACTGCATGCCGATTGGTTTGGTAATTTGATTGATTGCATACCAGGGAATATGTACCATTTCAAGGAATAGTTTGACATTTTGGGCTTTGTGCTTCTTATTTTGTTTTGCAGAAAGTTAGATGAGAAGATTGATACCACTTTTATCTGTATTCTAAATATGAAGTTATCCTCAGCAGGTGGTTAGCTAGCTTAGCATAAAGAGTTAAAGCAAGAGGATGTAGTTAGCATGGCTCTGTCCAAAGTTCAGAAATACCCATAAAGTTTTTCCTGTTTCCAGTCTTTGTGCTTGGCTAAGCTAACAGTTTCCTGGCTGTATTTAATGGACAAATGTAAGAGTGGTATAGACCTTGAGAAGTCTCAGCAACAAAGAAACATTTTTTTCCCCCAAATGTGAAACTATTGCTTTATAACAGTATGAAGTCATATTGGTTCTGCATTATTACTTTATGTGGTCTTATACAGGAGCATGGTGTCAAAATAAAATTTGAAGATAGTTATAGTTTATATTTTGCTCATATGGTGCATATGCCTAAATAAAGTTACCAGAATGTCTAAAACTAGTAGACAATGGAGCTCATTAATTTATTTCAGCATAGGAGCACTGGCTGGTTTGATAGGAACTTTCTAATTTGTTATCATAACGGTACAACTCAGTACCATGTGTGGGAGGAGGCTAAAAAGAGGCCAAACAATACATTTTAACACAAGGGCCACTTAAACTCCAGTCAAGATTGAAAGTTCTGTTGCAGTGCTACTAATCTGGGCATAGTTACTGAAAGTGACAAAACATGCTTAATTCTGCAGTGTTTAATTAAACCTAAATCAGCATGCACTGAAATAGCAGCATTAACTGTTTATTTTGAATTTATGATTTTGGGTTGTGGTGTGTTTTGTAATACAGTATTTAGTCTAAAAGTCTTATAAATTAATCCAAAGCAATATGGAGTGTTCACAGTGATCTGTAATGATGTGTGCTGCAGTGCTGCCCTCTAGTGAGATTAGGGATGGATGATGCAAATCGCCGCAATCTGGTAACACTGCAGAACATCTACACCCACACATACTTCAGCAGCAACACCTCACAGATGCCTCGAAGTCAGAAACAAACAGAGAGCACTGTAAAAATTTTAAAATTAATTTATTATATGTCTTTGT
The DNA here is from genome assembly GCF_004916995.1 of Morone saxatilis. Classification (NCBI taxonomy): domain Eukaryota; kingdom Metazoa; phylum Chordata; class Actinopteri; family Moronidae; genus Morone; species Morone saxatilis. Next base: position 27,998,872 of record NW_023339729.1, on the reverse strand, counting down.
CATAGAACTCATTACTTTTTGTTCATGGTTAACATACAGCCATTCATATAGAGAACAAATGAGTTTTTTTATTCATCATTTTCAATTAACTTAGAAATTTACACTCTTCTTAGTCACCCCGCAGACGAGAAAAATATCCTTTTTTCAAAAGTATCTTTTCTCATTTGTGTTTTTTTTCCCCTGAGGGAAAAGGCCCTCTGCCTCCTCCTCCTCTTCTTCATTTCTCTCTCTTTCATTTGGATGAACGGATGTAGAGGCAAGGGAACACCTGAACACACTGGCACAATGATGAACACAGGCAAAGGGCTGATGTGCACTGGGAGCTGAACACGAGCCACAAAACAACACACCCAATCTTTTTCTCTTCCCTCTCTATCACACATACACACACATTCCATAAGCTACAGTACATAAACACACTCTCTCACACATACGCACGTTCTCCCGCACACCGATTACAGAGACCCATTAAGCCATTTCAAAATAATAGCAAAAATAAATGACCCCAGAAACAAAATTAAGCCCCAACGATGATATAAAAAATAAAACTATGCGACCATATACAATCATTATCAGTGCATGGGGACCAAGGGAGGCAGGGGTTTCAGGTTGTGTTATTGTACAATGTCACAATATGTAATAGGGTTTGCTCATATATAGCCATGGTGTCAAAATTAAAAAGGGGAAAAAAAAATATTTCCTTGCCTTTCATCCTCTCCTGACAGCTTTTGCAAACAACTTACAAATACCTTAATGACTGGTTTGAGTTTTTAGGTTGGGGTGTTCTTGTATGTTATGTATTTTAGGTGTTTGCACTGGTGAAAAGATGAACCACAATTCTAAGTATGACCACTTTCTACTAATCTCTCCAATCTCATTTAGGTCAGCTGACAAAGCACAGACAAAGTGCTGCAACCAGTCCCCTTTCACAAGGATTTTGTCCAATAAAAACACACCCAAACCGAGTCATCTAACCTACTTTCATTATCCCTCTCACATTGTAAACCTTATATATTTTTTTTTTTAACACAACAAAGGCTGTGTAAAGAGTGGAGGGACAAATCTGGCAACGTGGCAGGAGGGTGGAGAGGATTAGATTGGATATGGACCTGGCAACCAGCCCTCTTGGTTAATTGGCTGCAGACAGCACTCTGCCCCGGGGACATGAGACCGGGTGGCAGCACCATGCCTAGTGCCAGTCATCTGCCAAGGCTGTATTGTTGATGTGTGTGTGGAAATGTGTGTGAATGTGTGTGTCGGAGCAACATGATGTCTTTTGTCAGTTAGTCATTTGTCCTTTTTCAAGGACAAGATGGACGGAAGGCGGAGGAAGTTGTTTGTGTGATATGCGAGAGGACAAGCAGGATGCCTCCTAGTGTGAAGACAGGCCTGTGTGTGTGTGTGTGAGAGGGAGGGCCTTTTTGGCCCTCTGTTTTCTATTACACTTTGTTTTTGTACTTTTTTCTGTAACTTCATCCACTGGCAGCTTGATATTTAATGTCTTTTTACAGCGGTGTTGTGTGTGGTGTGGTATGTGAATTAATCTGAGTGTGTGTGTGTTGTAAGCTCATAACGACCGTGTCTCAGCATACTTGCTTAGAATAACTTCCACTCCACCTCACAGGTCTTTTACCTCTTTGATTGCCCTAAAAGGGGACTTACATACTGTGGAGGCCATCTTGTTTCTCTCTCTTAACAGTTTTTGTTATTTCCATGGCACATCTTTCTTATGACTTAAACAGCATCCATAACCACTTGATTTATGAGTTGCTTTTTTGTTGAATAATTTTATGTTTAAACAGTGGTTGTTTTTCCATTGTTTTTAGCATTGATTCTTAAATAATTTTCCTACCTTCACACATGCACAGCATGTGTAACACTTACAGATAACTAACAGCACTCACATACACGCACAAAGACACACAGAACAGCCTCTGTCTTTTTACTGTGGTCTGATTGTGGCCATGTCCTCTGTTGGTCAAACAGTCAGACCACTGTAGCTGCTCTGTTTGTGCCCTTGCGCTGTTATCCGTGATCGCTATGAAGCTTTGCCATGTGTGACAAAAACATTTTGTCGTTGCTGCAGCCACTTTTAGAACCGGTTTAGCCAGAGACCGCCTGAGAGGAACCCAGCTTACAAAAAAAACTGCCATTTTTGCCCTCATTTTTTTTAATGTTCTGTGCTGTCTGACAGCAAACTGATGCTGTTTGATGCTTTTTTGTGTTTGTGTTTTTTTTCCTCTTTTATCACTGATATCCTGTTTTTTTCCTCCAATTAGAGAACAATTGTCAAACAGACAAAAAAGAGAGGAACATAAAAAAGAAAGAAAGATTATCTCTTTTTGCAAAAAAGCTTTTTATTTGAGTTGCATTGCTGAATGCATATAGTACTTCTGCCTGTAAAACTCATGAATCTGCACCTTATTGGAGGGATTGTTGTTTTTTTGTTTTGTTTTAATGCGTTACATAAAATATATATAGGGGGATGTATCTGTTTGTTTTTTGTTCATGTTTTTTGATAAAAAGATGAAGCAACAAAGAAAGAAAGCTGTTTGCTAGTCAGGCAATGTATTGTATTGTCAAACAGGTTATGGTTATGATTTTGCTTAATTGAATGCCAGGTCCCTTCATCATAAACTGTTACTGGTGTTTGTTGTGGGACGGCTTCATTAAGCAGCATCAGAAAATAAGTGTCGAAAAAAAGACTGATGAACGGGCAAATGGGAGAAAGAATAGATTGGACACTGATTAAAAAAACATATCTTTTGAATCCTTAGGTCCATGAAACTACAAACCGTTTGTGAGCACAGACCTGCAAATTAAGTGACTTTTGAAAAAGGATACCTGCTACCTAAAGCCTGAACACAGTGTTTAATCCAAGCAATTTTTTATGGATAGAGAATATTGAAGACAAAACACAAAAACCCTTTTTACAACATGTTGCTTTTGTTGGTCCAGACTAAAAAAAAATGTGGTAATTAAGACAAGTATGACTGTCTGGCTTAATTACTGCTGCTTAGTGAACTTTGGCCACACACACACACACAACACACACAACACACACACACACACACACACA
>NW_023339729.1:27988696-27995693 GCF_004916995.1 Morone saxatilis | reverse complement strand
ACACAAAGCACAATAAAAGCATCAAACCAGCATCAGTTTCTAGACAGACACAGAAATAAACAAAAGAGAGGGCAAAAAGGCATTTCTTTTGTAAGCGGGTTCCTCACCGGTTCTTGCTCAAACTCTAAGTGGCTGACAACGACAAAAATTGGTTTTTGGTCACACAATGGGCAAGCCTTCATACGATCAACATTAACAGCAAAGCCACAAACAGAGCAAGTACAGTTGCTTGACTGTTTTGCACCCACAGAGGACCATGGGCCACAATCAGACACAGTAAAAAACAGAGCTGTTCTGTGTTGTCTTTGGTTGTGCGTGTATGTAGTTCGTAGTTATCGTAAGTGTTACACATGCTGTGCCATGTGTGAAAGTAAGGAAAATTATTTAAGGAATAAATGGGCTAAAAACAATGGCAAAGCAAACCACTGTTAAACATAAAATATTCAAACAAAAAAAGCAAATTCCTAATCAAGTGGTTTCATGTGATGCTTTAAGGATAAGAGAAAAGATGATCCATGGAAACAACAAAAACTGTTAAGAAGAGAGAAAACAAGTATGGGGCCGCCACAGTATGAATCCGCCTTTTAGGCATCAAAGAGGGTAAAAAGACCTGTGAGGTGGAGTGGAAGTCTATCTATAGCAGTATGCTGACGACAGTGCTTATGAGTTACACACACACACACCAGATTCAATCACATACACATCAGACACACACACCACCGCCTTAAAAAGACATTAAACTATCAAAGCTGCCAATGGATGAAGGTAACAAAAAAAGTACAAAACAACAAGTATAAATAGAAAAACAGAGGCAAAAACCCTCCCTCTCTGCTCTCGCAGGACTTCCACTGAAAACAATATAAAACTCTTTAGAACAAAAGAAAGACACATCGATTGACTTCACACAAAAGCATAATGCAAAACAAAACAAAACGAAACAAAGAAAAAAGGGTGGAGACGATAAATGTGGGAAGTCTGTGATTGTAACGATCAAGCACTCCCTCTTTCCGATCTCCGTCTCGTTTGTGATTCGGGCGAAATCAAACCCCTCTTGGGAGGGCTCCCTCTCCCTTTTCCTCACTCTTTCCCCTTCCCTTAATTTGACATTTTTCTGACTGTCACCCTTCTTTTTTCCTGCCTTTGTCTCAGTCAGGACTGTCAGCACAGCAAGTTCTGAGCATTGCAGTTTAGGCTCAAGTTACAAAGTAGGATCACGCAACAACACACACCACACCAACACACACACACCACACACACTACGTGGTCCAATAGTTTATAGACACCTTAAAATATGTACCATATGTTATTGTACACATTTCATTCCGCAACCATGGCATTAATCTCGCTGCAATAGCCTTCCAACTTTTGGACTTCCTCAAAGATTTTTTCAGAACTGGGCTGTGGCACCTTTCTCTAACTCATCCCGAAGCACATTAGATTAATTCATCCCAAAGGTGTTGAATGGGGTTGAGGTCAGAGCTCTGTCTTTCACACTGAACTAGGAAAACCATTTCTTTATAGACATTACTTTGGCCACAGGGGTCTTGTCCTGTTGAAACAGGAAAGGACCCTCCCCAAACTGTTACCACAAAGTTAGAAGCAATATCACTGTGTGCTGCAGCGTTAAAGACCTTGAAAACATATGTTCACAATCAGCTTTTTACTATGAATGATGGGATCCTACATGAACACACATCTGAGATTTGGTTATTTAACAGTTATGTTTTTCTTTTTTCCCCCCACTAGTTTGAAGTAGAAACAGTTGAATCAGAACCTGATGAATGTCAGTGCGAGTTTTGGTCACTGTCAGTCAAATCTGACCAAACCACACTCACACAGTCCTAATGAAGCACATTAGGAGTTGTTGACCTACCAGCACCTCCACAGCTAATTAATTACCACATTGTATCTTGTTTAATCTTTCCTACAAAAGGTTAAAACCTGGCCAACACCAGCAACTTTATGGGATATTACCCAACATATTTAACTATTCCTTCAAATTCTTAATAAATAATACCTTTTTAAAAACTTTGATTGTTGCTTATTTAGTCAAAAATAATTAATACAGAGAAATACTTTTTGTTTTTTCAGGGGCTTTAGTATTTCCCACAGATGGAAACAAGGTGTCTTCTGTATACTTTTGACCATATAGAGTAATCTCACACACCAACACTCATTCCGTCCCTCCAGTTTCTGATGGCATTTGATCCACAGCCAGGTGTCGGCTTGCCTGCTTGGCCAGTTTTTCATGCACGTATGTGTCACTGCGTCCATCTGTCTCAGCAGCGTCACACTGACTTTTATCTTTTTGATCTGCGGTGTCACAACATATGGACTCCTGGACCAGTCTCATCCTGTACCCACCCCAAAGCCAACAATCTGTCCTGAAACACATTCAGACGTGTTATGGGTCCTGACTCACAAACACACACACGTCTATTTTGCTGTTATAAATACCAGACACATTCATCAGAAAAAACGAGGAGGAGCTCCCCAGTCATCTTCCCAAATGGTTCCGCTATTTAATATTCAACACTGCTTCTAAACTGCTGTTAATTTGATCTTTTTCTTTGCTAAATTGGAGCCCACTTCAATGTGTGATTGGGCAAATTATTTTCCATGCAACTTTTGCACAAGTTGACTGCTCTACTGAACAGAACTGGACCACGCCCAACTGATTTACTCCTTATCATAAAAACGCCCACAAACAAAAGGAAGGTTATAGTTCTCAGTGGAAGTATCCAACATTGTGAGGCTTCCTGTTTTTCAAGGGTTAGTTCACCCAAATGTCACACCACCAGTGGTATATCGCTGTGCAGATAGGTATGGTTTGATTTAACCAGGTTTTTTTCTGCACCCAAATAAAAGTGAAAACAACATCTTTTGTGGTTTTTGCAATTTTGCAAAATAACCTAAAAAAACAGCAACATCTCTTCATAGGAACGTCTCTATTACTATGAATATTCCACAGAATATGCAGTCAGCAGTTATCATAGGGACTATATCTTTGGTAGAAAGTATTTAGGGGTGGCGTCAGAAGTCGGACAGATGGTTATCACAAACTCTTGGCAGCTAAAACTAAACCTGGATACTGTAGAACTAGAGTAAAGCATTTTGTAATTTGGTGAACTGACATCTATAATACTATTTATTGGTTTCGGTCAAATACTAACAAATGCAGCCCTGAAGTCCAACCAAGCACAAAAAACTAGGATATAAACGTGCACTTGTTTTGGGCAATGCTTGTGGTTAAGTTCTTTCCAATCAGTGGTGACACATCGTTGCAGCTGTCGGAGTTAATGTGATCGCTCAGCTTGTGGAATGTAAATGCTTTCCGTTGCTTACACAAAGAGAATAATAACATGTTTACAGCCAAGATGACAACAGCAGCAGCTTTCTGTTACTGTGGCCTAACCGGAGGCGTGTGCTGGTTCCTATTTCAAAATCCCATTTTCAAGAACTTAATTTCTTGATTTTATTTGAAGCATTTGGTGCGATTCAGCTATAGTGTTCCATCAGTGCAGTTCTTCACGGGTTTAAACTTTCAAATATACAAGATGAGGAGTCAAAACTAAGGAACTTTTGTATACCAAGACGACAATACACTTTTCTGTACTCTTTGAAAGTTTTCCACACATTCCTGACCTATGTATGGGCCACAAAGAGAAAGTAAAAGAAAGAAAGCAAGTAAAATGACCTTCTTTTTTCTGAGCCCCCACACCCTCCTCCTTGATTTCCGGCCTGCCTGTCGCTAATGTTTCTTGGAAAAGATCAATCGGTGGGAGCCACAGGGCTGGCGGGGGGCCAGAGCCGTGAAGGCATGTAGAGCCCTGTAGACAGGCAGCCAGCCGCTCCGCTAGCACAACAACAGATGGGGGGTGATTGTGGTGGTGGTGGGGCAACACAGCCCTGGAGACACACATCTGTACGGGATACACACACATGCTGAATGCTACAAAACATGTGTTGATGGTTAGTGTGTGTGCTGAAAAGAGGGTTGGACCAGTTTAGAGGGCTGATGGGGATCATTTTAGCCTGACGTTGCTGATTTTGGGAATGATATTCTGTGTCTAGTCTTGGGACATATGAAAGGGGCACTTCACCAATTTTACACATACACAGTTTACTCATGTGGTGAGTCCTACTCAGCCTGAGAAAACTGTTCTATGTTTTCTCGGGCTTACAGTTTATAAATGTATTCGATTTCTAACAGAAAGCCGGTGTTATAATCTGGTGGCATGGAGTTTGACAAACTTGAACATTCAACAACTGACCTGACTGGCTGATATGCAGCAGTTCACTACTTACTGACAGTGGCCTGATATACTAAAGTATATGAAGACAACCTGCACTGAGAAAAATGGAAATATTTCTTTAGAAAACATCCTCTGACAGCACTTACATCCTCAGCTTAGACCACTCCAGAACATCAACCTTCCCAATGGGTCCAAGTTTGTTTCCTGTTGCTAATATCAATAACTGAAAGGATATAAAGACGGCGCCAAGCTGTTTCCTAGCAACGCAATTCTAAACATGTCTGCAGTGGCATCGCTCCATCTTGTTACAGTTTTGCCTTTTACAGTTAATTTATTCACTCTGTCCCAATCACCTGAAGCAAGCAGCAATGTCCATTGCAGATAAGCTGAGCTGAGAAAACCTGATTAAAAAGGTTAAAAGTCAGTATCTTCAGTAAATGTTTGACAAAATGTTCAAATACTGTAAATAGGGTGAAATTCTTACAGTATGTTGTGATTATAGGCTGATAGGCTCATTTCCTTTCCCATATGTTATTGCTCTATGCTCGATTTTATGATGGATCATGACAGAAATGACACCAGACACCAGACACTGTCGAGTAATTTAAATGTCACAGGTTTGTTTAAGTCCTATAACATCTGCTGAGTGGCCACAGTCTGCCAAAGTGCCCTTGAGCAAGACACAGCCCCTCCTTTTTGGATATCAAACATTTTAAATCCATTATAAGCCCAGTGAGGCGTGCACACACACCGCTTCAATTGTTCAGCATCACAGACTCGTTTTCACTTTAACTGTCACTGGTTTATAGATTTCCTTTTACAGGGATGATGAGCTGCTCCCTTCATTTGGACAGTTTTCATATCATCGTCGCGATGACTTTTGCCTCATCAAAGTGAAAAATCAAAGCCGTTCGGTCAAGCTTATTACCTCCCTCCTCTCCACGTGTCACAACCACACTTTATCCAATAAGACACTGAGAACAGAGGTGGAAGGATTATTTCTGAAATGTCTCTTTTTGGATTTGAGTCTCCATTCATCAAGCCTAGGCTTTGTTTGAAACAGGGCTCTCCCTTTATTTTATTTTTTTCTTCTCTTTGCTCAGTCTAAAAAAATATGGCCCACTCATGTTTTCTAAGTATTTTTCTGTCTACCTTTTCTGCTCCTCATGCAAATTGTCTGCTTGCTGCGATGAGTCAGCCAAATCAATGAAAAACAATAACAAACAGAGAGAGGTGTGTGCTGGTTAATGGTGTACATACTGCGTGTGTGTCACTAGTCTCAGCTCGGCAGTGCTGTGACATTTACCGAAAACGACTGAGCAATGAGAGGTTTTGGCATTTTTTACTCAGGTCAGGTTGTAAAACAGTTTTGTTATTTCTCTGATTATCCTGCCTCAGCTCTCCCTCACCTCTTATCCTATTGGTTTGCTCTCTTGGTTGATGACCTCAGGCTGTTAGAGATCTCAGGAATTCATCAAGGGACCGTTGCATGCATATAGGGCAAGAGGCGGTGAAGTAACCCTGGCTTGTTTTCAGCACGCATGAACCTTATCTGGTATGAGTCACTCTGTCTGTCGCACACACACATAAATTATTTTAGAAAGTGCATACGGTTATGCAAACACACACACGCGCACAGTTCACCAGATGTGCAGCCTGTTTGCAGCAGGCTGAGAGTTGGGAGTTAACTCTGGTTAAATGCCTCTTGGCAGGGCTTAAACACACACCCCAACCCCGGATAGGATTGAACAGACACCCCTGTGGTCACATTTCTGAGATGACGTTTAACTTTAGAGCGAAAACTTCTTGTCTTTTGCATGTGGTGGCGTGTAAATGAGAGGATGGACTTTTTCACCAGACAGATGGAAAGAGTCTGCACATGGTTGTGGTTTAAGGCCTTGAAGTCAGAGGCAAGTGTTGTTTGTTTTTGGTACCATGAAATTAGATACTTTGGTCAATGCCATGCTAAGTGCTGACAACATAAAACGGTCATCAATGCTATTTTTAAGTGATTTTATCTAAACTGGTCCACAACCCTCCATTTAAGATAACTGCCTGAGTTCCTGATTTACCATCTCTAAAATATGACATATCATAACTCAAGTTGCCCACTTCCCTTTCAGATTCTCATTCTGCTTCATTTTTGTTCAATCAATCATTATCAATCATTACCTTTTCATAAGGCAGAAAATCTAATTTAGGAACAAAAAGCATCACATTCGGTATTGTTGTCCTCCTATCGTCTAATGTCAAATCCTATTTAAAGCTTCTCTGCTGCCCCTCTGGGGTTGGATGGGAGTTTGGCTCTCAACACCAACACCAAACCCCTAACAGCTGCTACTGCAGACCGTGCTGCCATGGAGGCACCAGCACAGACCCGACACAACTGTCAGGGGCCTAATCTGCTTTTCCCACTATGAGCTCACGGTCATGAAGAGCCAGCATGGTGGTGGATAGATATACTTACTACTTTTGCAAAAATCTTAGCTTTGTTACAGGTTCTGTCTTTAACCTGAGGCATTCAGGGTACATTTTAGGGTTTAGGGTCTAAATTATAAGGGTGGAGGTTGTAGTTCATGGTCTGACTCAAGGACACTTTAAGCAAGGTGAAACAAGTGGAAGATTTTGAGAATTTTTGCGAGACATTCTGTGGCAGTCTGGTTTCCAAGTGAAAATAAAGCTACAACATCAAATGTGTGCCTTCAGGTTTTTTGTCCTATCCTCGCCCCTCAGCAGCTTAT
>NW_023339729.1:27985763-27988674 GCF_004916995.1 Morone saxatilis | reverse complement strand
TCACATTGAAACAGTGTCTAGCCTGAAGCTGAGGTAAATAGTATCTGTAAAGCCCAGACAGGCACTGAAGAAGCAGATGGTGGATGCAGTCATCTACAATTAAAAAAAAAAATCAATGACTTTACTGTTGTTGATTGGTATTTGTATGCTGCATGTTTAGCTTCTTGCTTTTCTTAACTGTTCATTGTTAACATTGTTGCTATGATTCCCTTGCCCTTGACAAAAACATAACCCAGTACGCCGTTGGCCTCAGCCCACATCACACACACCCCACAGCTTACCAAATTGTACACATCACCAACTTCTTCAACATTCTATGCGGGGTGAGGATTTAAGCATGTAGTCACATCACGGCAGGGATGTGAGAAGGCAAGAGGCATGAGTGCTCATGCCTAAATGTTCAGATCCTAGTGATCCGTGGCCACAGGGGAGGTATCACCATGGTAACGAGTGCCCTGTCCTGTCCTGTAGAGACAGGGGCAGAGAAATGAGGCAGAGTGAAGATAAATACACTCCTATTTACGTTTTTTTCTTGTGAGGATTAAAAGGAAACAGATACACACCCAAAATGGAGTGTGAGAGCCAGTGTTTGTGTGTGTGTGTACGTGTGTGCATGGGTTTGGGTGTAGGAAAGTTAGCGGAAGAGTTGGAGATTCCTCTAACTTTTTTTGACAGAGAGGGGGATGTGTAGAGACTGAGAGAATATAAAAAAAATTGCCTTATTAATGAGGATTAAGGAAACCAACACCAAAGAGGGGAAAAAAAGACACTTAGCAGCATAAAAAGAGAAAAAAAGACGACAGGAAGAGTCATTTTCAGAGAGTTGGTGATTGACAACTGAGGAGAAAGAGGCCTACTTATCCAAGGAGCCCTATAGTCGGTGTTGACCTCGTCTGATCGCTAGCTCCTAGCCTGATGTGAACCCACCCACTCATCTTAACAACATCCATCCCATTTCCTTTTTCACATACTTTAGTTTCCAAGGAAACAAAGTCATCTCAGCTGCTGGATAGACAGAGAAACCCAACTAAAGGGTGATCTTTCCCTAACTGGTCTCGATTGTTCTCATCGGACAAACAATAACGGCAGGTTTCATCTGTCTCGGATGCCATTGACAGAGCATGATTTATTCAGAGCTGTCTGTAAGCTCTGAGGGACACACACATTCTGCACACTCATACATCAGCAGATGTTGTGGGAAAGGGAACGTTGAAAGAGCCTCCTTTTCTTTCCTTCTCATCACCACTCTCTTCCTCCCTCATTATTCTGTTCTGTCCTGCCTTCTGTCTCGCTTGCACTGTTTTCCCATCTCGCTGTCTTTCTTCCCCAGCCCCCCATCCGATTATTCTTTCTCACTTTCTTTTTCCTCTCACTGATCTTGTCCTCTGTTCACAGCCCAAACCTTGCAATATGATACAGAGACCACACACACTTTCTTTTACAAACACACATAAGGTGCATGTGGATGAGAGTGAGTACACAAATGAGTTCTCCATCGAGTCATTCCTTTTCATTTGGCAGTGGGTACTCCAGCAGGGTTTAAATAGGATTCATAATTTTCTACTGAGACCCAAGAATAATGTAAGATCTGACTGTGTGTATGTTTCTGAAGGGAGGTCACCAAATATGACAGGAAGACATCTGATGGTGGAGAGTGAAGCGGGAACATCAGTCTGTAAACTTTAGTAAACACAGACAGAAACAAAAGACACTCCTTCTCTTCCAAGTTTGTCTCCAGAGGTTTCACACAGCGACAAAATATCCCTCTCTTTACTTCGAAGCGGCCCCTTGCTCTCAGCAGGCATATTGGCTCGGGTGAAGAAAAGGAGGACAGGGCCAGGGTGACAAAAAGACAGATAGCTTGGCTTCTTCCCCAAAAAGGGAGTAATGAAGAAATCTATGATTCTGTTTATCCAGTGGTTGTATCCTCTCAAAGATCCGCAAATTCATGATGGATGTGATTCAGTGTTCCCTTTTTTACCCCAAAATAATGATTTTTAAGAGATTTTAAATCCCTGCAACATCAGTGCTGCCTGGTGGAGATACATGTAGTATCACTCCAATAAAAGATGTAGTTCATCAGTACCGTTCCGCCCCCGAAACTCAGTGCTGAGAGCCTCACTCAGGCCCTACTAGTTATTTCACCTTTTTTGTCCTAGCTGAAGTCCTAGCCCTCACTCAGTCTGGAGGCTTTGTTGTAAGGGTTCTCCAGGAGGTAGCGATACCTGTCATAGTGCTCTAGCATGTACTTAGGGGCGTACATGTGTTCTTTGGGGTCTACAGGGGGATATTCCTGCAGGGAGCCATCGAACCAGCCCCCGGTCCTGATCAGATCGCGGATGTAGTTGAGGTCGCGCTTGTCCTCATAGTCGCCCCACCGTGGGAAGTCTCCGTTCTGCGCTGACACCAGCTTGAAGTAGATCCCCTCGGGCGTGAAGCACCAGGAGCAGTGCCACCCAGCGAAGTGGAAGGGGCTGCCCACTGACCACTGCACCAGGATGTGGCCTGTGTCGTTCTCATACTTACGGAAACCCGGCATGGTGTAGTATTCGCGACGACGGAGCTTGATACCGTCACCATCGTAGACATCGCGGAGCATCCCCACCGTGCAACCTGACACCACCTCTAGAGAGCCAAACTGCTTCCAGAAAAATCCGTACAGTGACTAGGTGTAGGGGAACAAGACAACAAAACAGAATTATAAACAGATATAATCAAATATGCTTCATTTGTACTTGTAAAAAGTTCATGCATGACACAATCCCTGCTACACAAGTTGACAATCGCTGTTACCTTGCGCATGTGGATGGCAAAAGGCTCTGTCCAGCCATCAAACAGCTTTAGGAAAAGGAGGCCTTCATGTGCCGGGATTTCATCTGCGTCATTAATAACAAAGACGTCATCCGATCTT
>NW_023339729.1:27982033-27985738 GCF_004916995.1 Morone saxatilis | reverse complement strand
GGGTGAAGTTTTAAAAGTCAAACCAGCAGTGTCCCGTATCCTAGTTATTGTTTACCCTGTCAGGCAGTCATGTGTGGTAAAATCTGGAATTACCAATTCTTTAATTATGGGCTAAAGGAACAATTTTGAGGTGCATGACCTTTCAATCTTTGAGTATAACCAAATTCAATATCTGACCCCAAATGTATGAATATAGTAGTCCACAATAGCGCTTCCTGTTCCTGAGTTATGTGTTGCGAAATGGCCAAAAAGGTGTTTTTTTCAAGGGAAAACATTGATGAATATTCACAGTAAGTTGACGCCTTCCTGACCTTTAGATAGAACAATATCATGCGACTCATCAATGTATCCCAAAATACAACATGCTGTGTAAAGATTTTGTCAGTAATTGATGCATCAATTCTTCAGTAATGACCCGAAAAAAAAAACGTGTTTTGTGAGGTCACAAGTGACGTTGCGCTTTGACCACCAAGTCATAATCATCAATCCCATCATTCATCAATCCCATTAGTTCATCCCCCTCCGGGTCGCAAGCGGCGTGTTGTGCAAGAAAATGAAAAATAGAAACATGATGCCTCCCCCCGGCCATGGCTATTGTCCCCCCCAGCAAAAAGAAATGATAGCAGCTGCAGTTAAATGTTGTATGTTTGCCTGACTGAGCAGAGAGCTCAACAGGGGTTAAGTCGCAGTGCCATGTAGTGCTGCATTTTCCACAAAGTCTTGGGAGATTTTTGCCAAGCCCCAACCAAGATATTGTCAAATTGTGAGCCAGCAAAAATTTGATCCCCTATTTCTATTAGTTTCTCCTGCCTGGACACCATGTCTTGTCAACCTTCAATTCCCTCCCAATTTTGTTTTCTCCCAAGCCCCCTGAGTTATATCCGTGGAATCCCCTTTCAAAATTTGGAACCCAGGAGCTGCCTCAAATAAATGCGCTGCCGAATATTTGGCTCTGAAAAGATGCTCCAAAATACATCTGTTAAAGCCGCCTTCTTTGATTAGGACGGTTAGAGTTGGGCAATGTTGATATGCCAATCCCCTAAACTCAATCAAGAACCCTCCCAAGGTGAGAGTGGATAGTTGAAAATTAAATAAATGAATAGGCAAACAACATGAAAACTATGTCACAAGTTGAGGTAAAATTCATTGATTGGGTGAACTGTAAAATGGTGCCAACCAACCAAAAGTAATGTAATCGGGAGATTTATATTAAGATATACACAGAAAATGCCCTAAATCCTATGCTCTATCTTCCGTTGTGTGTTTTTTTTAGTGCTAATTTTCCATTCCTTTTCTGCTAAAAAAGCCATTAAAATCTAAACGAAAAAGAAAACCAATGCAGGGCAAGACGCCCCAGCAGCCCGCCTCCCCCTAAGGCGATAGCCAATCGAAATGGGCCCCCATGGTTCAGGTCCTGGAATGCCACTGATTGGCAGGAAGAGGAAATTTCTGAAAACTACTTTTTGTGTGTTCTTTGATTCCGCGGGCCGGGCATTGTAAGTATCCGTCTGCGCTCGACCTACGGTAGCACGAATGGGCGCAACGCCATAATTTTGCAAGGGCAAGCCCTTCGATACTCCAGAGGAGGCAGAAGATGCAAAGATATAGCTCCACAACCGCACACCTACAACACTGTTTACTCCTATGCAACTATGACTTGTGGGAGATTCCTCACCACCACCTCCCTTTTAATCCCACAACAAAACTCTCTCTCCCCTTTTTGTTCTCCACCCAGCCAACCCTGCCCTCCCCTGTGGGGGAATTGTTTAAAAAAAAGGTTTTGGGCACACCAATGCAGCCCCTGGGAAACCGCAGTTTAGAAAGCCGCAGACCGTGGGTTTTCAACTGAACGCAGCCCAACACTTTGGTTCATGGAGCACATGTAGGCCCCCGATCAAGAGTGATAACAACCAACACAAGAGAGAGAGGGCGAGTACCGTCTGCTGGGTGGAGTAGCTCTCTCATTAGACTGCTCTTAAATTTCATCATCCTGACTGTGTGTGTGTGTGTGTGTGTGTGTGTGTGTGTGTGTGTGTGCTGTGTGGTTCTGCCACTTACTGACCTGTTGAATCCCAATTTTACATTGGAACTCTGATTGGTCGCTTGAATTTGAGGCTGGCAGACAAAGGAGCGGGCGGTGTGCATTATCTAACAGGCAGCATCGCAGGGGAGAGGAAGGTTGCAACAGTACACTGGCAACGACTGGTGACATGAGCACATTGGAATAATTTCTACAGTCATGTCTAGGCTCAGAGGTACCTGGGAATCCCTGAATCTGCAGAAAACAGCCGCACGATGCCTACGGTTTACTTCTTTTGGGCCGGGCTTGTAAGGTTGCTTCTTGTTTATATGGATTGGTTGATGCGCGATGGTGGATTGGGGGATGAATAAAGGTGAATTTTGCTGGTAAATCTTCCCCCTTTTTTCCATTTTCCATTTCTGGGATATCTCTACATTCAAAATGTTTTCAGTGGTAAATTAAAATGTTTTTTTCCTTTATGTATTTATGCATGTTTAAAGATAATGGATAGTAGATAGATAGATGGGTTGTTACTTGTAGTGACTTAGTTATTGTTATGTTATTCTTATAAGTAATACGAATATTTTTGTGCACTCTTGGTTCTCTTTCTGGGTACTGTTCACATTTGAACGGTACCCCTGGAATTCGGTACCGGTACCCAAACGGGTACCTTACTCTGTCTCTCTAATAACAAAATGTAATATTCAGTTTGTAAAAAGGTCCAAACTTCCCTACCACTTGCATTACTGTAATATTCCCCGATAAGTAGGTATGTAATCTCACAATTCACATTTCATGGATTTTTTACATAATAACGTATTATTGGGAATCAGGAGAAAGTTTCAGAGCGACAGAGACACAGAGTGACCATAGTAACTCATTCACATGGTGTGAGAGTAGTGGGACGGACTCAAGTCCGTCAGTGCACTCTGTGTGTCCTCTTTTGGTGCTGTTATCAGTTCATAATGTGTATTTAACTGCGTGAGAACTGTGTGCGACAGGAGTAGACGAGTGACATGAGAGCCTGTGATCAGTTACCTGAGTCTCAGGGTCAGTGCGTCGACACACCTGTGACTAACACTAGTAAAACTGTAAGAGTGAAAACCAGCCTGTTATCGCCAGCAACAACTTATCCAAAGATAATTACCTGAAGATGTTGACGAAGTGGTCGATGCCTGAGTTAAAGTATTGACATCAAACATTGCACTGGTTGCAGACAGGCTTACGTTGTGGCAGCTGCAGGGGTCTTTGCATTCAGGATATCATACACAGTTACGCTCCACTCTTCAACTTTTAGATATATTTTGTGTTTAAGATGGATGTTTCTTCTGGGTAAACATGTTGCCCTGGCCAACTTCTGCATTTTGCATTTTGCATTAGACTGCCTGCGTGCCCTTACTCACTATGACTTGAACAAGCTGCAGGCGGCGAACCTCACTTAGGTCGTTTTTTTCCCTCTCCTGCGTCTTGTCTCTCTATACTCTACTCTCTCACCCAGACAAGCTCTCAGATACCGAAATGGCACCGATTAATTAACGTGAATCGGTACGCTATTGTAGCGACATAGTTCAGTCTTAAAAGTACAGAGTTCAATACCCAGCCCTGCAAGTCTTCCCCGAATCTGACATGCAGCATCTGTGCATTTTTGGTGATGATGAAATAAAGCCACTTTTGCTTCACTCTCT
>NW_023339729.1:27979978-27982007 GCF_004916995.1 Morone saxatilis | reverse complement strand
GTTTCTCTGTGTATTGATGGAGAAAGAGAGATGAGTCTTTTATTCTTCTTATCCTTCACTTCCGCCTCTTTGTCTTTTATGGCGAGCTGTGTGGGAGACAGAGAAGAGTGGAGTGAAAGGAGGGAGCGAATGTGAGGGGGAATTAAAGATGACAGATAATAGTGAGGAATTGAAAGAGTTGCATAGAGGATGTGGCAGTGGAAGATGAGGTGGCACAGTGCTTCAGTAATATACCAAACACCACCAGCTTCCACCTCATCACTTCTTTTGACTTCTTCTTCTTTTCTCCCATCTGCTCCCGTCACCTCTTCTCTCTTCTACTCTCTTCCATGTATGATTGTGTTTATATCAACTGAGGTATTATATTTACTTCATGTATATTGTGATAAACCAGTATAGTATCTCAGATGGTTGCATATTTCCAAATGTGAATTTCATATACATGACTTGGGACTTGGGTCAGTCAAAAATCTGGTGACTTTAGACACAACTTGACAAAATCAAAAAAAGATTGATTTGATATCCCCCAAAAGTTGTATCATAATGTCTTCTGACTACAGCTACACTTTGAAGCAGTCTGACAGCAGCCAACCAGGCTTTGCACACAAGAGGAAAATGTATGATTGGCAGTGCACATCAGCAGACAACATTGTTTGAAAGAAACATTTTAGGACTTGATTTGTTCTTTACCTGGAACTTGACTTGGGACTTACCTGAGATGACTCTGGACTTCATAGCTAAGACTTGAAACTTACTTGTCCATTGTCTGATAGTTCAAAATGTAGGACAGACTGACATGATTCCACTCCGCTTAAGCTGTTAACATGAACCTTTTTGAGCCAATGGTTTAGTCTCACACTGCACTTAATGCAGCACGTGAATGTAAAATGCTTCATCCTCACAGAAAACTCTTAGCATCCTTCCTCTCTTATCATCTCTGCCCTGACATTCGCTGCTCTGGACTCCCACTCATGCCTCATTCATTCCTCTCTTCCCACCACTGGATCACATCTCTCTACACCACCACTTCCCATCCTCTCCTCCTCTTTCTCTTTGTCCTCCCCCATCTTCAGCTAGACCTCACTCCTCCCTTACTCTTCTTCACACTCCTCTTCCCTCTCCGCCTCTCGTTTCATATCCAGTAGTGGAGACCCTTGGAGGGGCAAGGGAGGGCTAAAAAGCTCTTCAGATTCATGCGATGCATTGCTGGGAGGTCACTGGCAGAGTTGGCTCTTTTTTTCCCCCTTATCTCAGTGTTTTGTGTTTCATTTCCCCTGCACATTGCATGCTTAATGTGTTCAGATGTCCAACATTTTTTTTAGAGATGGATTAGAGTGCAATAATAAATCTTGCTGCGTAAGCATCGAGTGTCCCTGTTCCTTGACCGCACTGGCTGTGCTTGGCTAAAAAGAAAATCCCACTCAAAAGCCAAGACAGATGCTCACATTAAGATCCGTTTTCTTGTATGCTCTATTTAAGTCCATTTTTATTGTAACAAAGGGAAAATGTAGGTGAAATGGATTAGGCAGATTTTACATACACCTTGTATTTTTAAACATTATCATCACCCCTTAATAAGGAGTACATTTTATGACATTTTAGTCCTCAGTATGAAAATGATGCAGTGACAATGTTGATTTTTCTCTTCTTTCAGTTCATTCTTCCCTATATGCGTCACTCTTTTCTTCTGTCCTATCCTTCTTAATAAAAAGCTACAGGGTGGAAATTAAATAAGATCACTTAATCAACATGATCATCAGCATATATTATATACAGCTCCCTGGACGGAGCCAGGCCATAGCACTGCCACAAACGGGCCTTTGATTTTCTCTGTGGCCAATTATGCTTGTAGGAACAAATACTTTAGATTTAGATTGAACTAGTGAAGGCAGTTTCGGAAGAAATTGCAGGTGTGAAAGCAGGATATTCAAAGGCTGACCCCAAACAGCATTACTGGCTGTTTAGGGTAAAAGTTCAAAATGATCAATTGTGTATGAAAGAAATTGAATATTTTAAGGTTTGTTGAAAA
>NW_023339729.1:27978895-27979964 GCF_004916995.1 Morone saxatilis | reverse complement strand
GCTGATGCTAAACTGAATTGCTGGTTTAAATTTATTGGGAAAACAGAGTATAAATTATGGCTAGAATGAAACCCGCTAAAAAGTAATAATATTACTAATAATAAAGCTGAGGGGAGCTTTAATCTTAACATTGCTGATATGAAAATATGCTTGTTTTTACTGTCTAAAACTTTAGTTTTCCTTTTAGTCCAGCTTTTGTGACCTGAAAATTCAGGCTCCAATCATCCATAATCAAGTCAAGGTAAATCCTTATCTCTTTATAAATAACAAAGAACCTAGATCCCTAAGCTACTTTGCTTCTAAAAATCACTTAAAATCTTAATAGTTCCAAACTGCTTTCCTTTGAACAAGTATTTTTACGACACCTTAATTAGCAGAAAACAACAGTGTTTGGAAAAACTGGATATTGGTGCACTCATCCAATATTATTGGACTCCATCCACTTGAGGCTACCATGTTCCTTCTGTTCTGCTTTGTTTTTTTTGTCCTTTTTAACAACCCCAAGGGTATTACTTAACTTAAAGTTAATTGTGGTTTGCCCACAGAGGTGAAGATGGGAATAGAGAGATTATTCCAAAACAGAAAGTGTTTTCTGATGTTTTCAGTCAGACTCATGTTTCTTCATTTTCTTCATGCTCTCGTTCCAGGATGAAAATGCGGCGGCACAGGGTGTTCTTGCTGTGCACGGTGGGCCTGTGCGTCATCTCCTTCCTCCACTACTACAAGGCCCTCCACTACGTCTCCCTCCTGCGTGAGCTCTCCGCCCCGTACCCCAACATCAAATCCTTTATCATGGTCACCGGATTTTTCTGGAGGGAGAAAGGAGTGGCCACCACCCCACTCAGCCCCGCCTCCCCTGAAGAGGCCCCTCCTCTACCTGTTCTCCGTCAGTCAGACAGCAAAGCTAGAGCCGTGGCGGGTGCTATGGGAGGAGAAGGAGGGTTGAATCTGGGGATTGGGGGGGTTGCGGTTGGAGGCCTTGGAATCGTTGGCAGCGCAGGGCTGGAGATGAAGTTGAGGGAGGAGCCAGCGCCCCCTCACCCTTGGGAGAAACCAGAGGAAAACCAGC
>NW_023339729.1:27957683-27978795 GCF_004916995.1 Morone saxatilis | reverse complement strand
ATTAGTTCATCCTCGGGTCCAAGCGGACGTTTGTGCCAAGAAATGAAAAATAGAAACATGATGCCTCCGGCCATGGCTATTGTCAGCAAAGAAATGATAGCACCAGTTAAATGTTGTATGTTTGCTGACTGACAGAGAGCTCAAAGGGTTAATCCAGTGATGTAGTGCTGCATTTCCACAAAGTTGGGAGATTTGCAAGCAACAAAGAATTGTCAAAATTGATGCAGCAGAAAAATTTGATCCTATTTCATTAGTTTTCTCCTGCCTGGACACCCATGTCTTTCAACCTTCATTCCTCAATTTCTGTTTTCTCCAAGCCCTGAGTTATACCTGGAATCCCTTCAAATTTGGAACAAGGACTGCTTCAAATAAAATGCCCTGCTGAATATTTTGCTCTGAAAAGATCTTCAAATACATCTGTAAAGCCCCTTCTTTGATTAGGACGGTTAGATGTTGCATGTTGATATCCATCCTAAACTATCAAGAACCCTCAAGTGAGAGTGGAAGTTGAAAATTAAATAAATGAATAAACAAATGAAAACTATGCACAAGTTGAGGTAAAATCATTGATGGGTGAACTGTAAAATGTGCCAACAACCAAAAGTATGTATCGTGAGATTTATATTAGATATACACAGAAATGCCCTAAATCCTATGTTCCTATCTTCCGTTGTGTGTTTTTTTTAGTCTAATTTTCCATTCCTTTCTGTAAAAAGCATTAAAATCTAACCAACCAATGAAGGGCAACCCCCAGCACCCCCTCCCTAAGGCGATAAGCCAATCGAAACTGGGCATGTG
Organism: Morone saxatilis; assembly: GCF_004916995.1. Classification (NCBI taxonomy): domain Eukaryota; kingdom Metazoa; phylum Chordata; class Actinopteri; family Moronidae; genus Morone; species Morone saxatilis. The sequence goes on along the minus strand of NW_023339729.1, from coordinate 27,977,997 downwards.
TTCAGGTCTGGAATGCACTGAATTGCAGGAAGAGGAAATTTTCTGAAAACTACTTTTTGTGTGTTTTGATTCCGGCCGGCTTAAGTTCCTCTGTATATACAACTGAACGCATATTTTTGAGGGCAGCCTTATATCAGAGGAGGCAGAGAGCAAAGATATAGCTCCACACCCCTACAACACTGTTTATCTTATCAATATGACTTGTAGATTTCACACACCTCCTTTTATCCCAAACAAAACTCTCTCTCTTTTTTTCTCCACCCACAACCCTGCCTCTGTGGGGAATTTTTAAAAGGTTTTGGGACACCACATGCACCCCTGGAGAGTTTAGAAAAGCCCAGACCGTGGGTTTAATGAACGCAGCCCAAACATTTGGTTTGGAGACATGTAGGCCGATCAGAGTGATAAACAACCACACAGAGAGAGAGAGGGAGTACGTGCTGGGTGGAGTAGCTCTCTCAGTTAACTGCTCTAAATTTCATCAGTCTGACTGTGTGTGTGTGTGTTCTGCCACTACTGACCTGTTGAACCAATTTTACATTGAACTTGATTGGTCCTTGAATTTGAGGCTGGCAGACAAAGGAGGGGGTCTGTCTGTTGTCATGGCTACAGTAGGAAAGAGTGGGAGGGCTGTTGCTTAATGAGGGGAAATTTGTATGTATAGTTTTCATTTATTTTTAAGAAAAACAACTTATCAGTGCATGTATCGTTATTTAAAAAGACACAATACCAAAATCTTGAAAATTAGAACAAAACTTTTTAGAGCAAACGCTGTATAGTTACAGTACAAATCAAATAGAAAATTAGCATGTAATTTGCATCTCCTTCATTTCTGTCATCCCCTCTGCAACACAGAGCATGGTTGGAGATGTTAATGTCAAATAAGAATCTAATTTACTGTAAATGACTGTGATCAGTCTCCAGGAAATGTTTGGCGGCGTAACATTTGAGTGAAAATAATTTCTAGCACTTTTTCACAGGCATTTTTATGTCTGTAAAAGAAAAAAAAAAGATACCAATTCATTACATTTTATATAAAACCTATTTGTTTCATTTCAAAGTTACAAAGCCATTAATGTTAACTTAATGTAACTGAGCTAAGCCAGACACCCATGAAACCAGCTAGTTAAGCAGTCCCTTTGACTGTGTTGTGTTGGGTGGAGGAATGATGAGCGGGAGGCCTGTGTCTATTTCTGTGCTGCCATTGTCTGGACAGGAACACTCACACAGTGGAGCCCACTGTATGAGTGTTCCTGTCCAGACCACGGTCGGCGCAGATTCAGAACACTTTAAAAAGTCAAGTTATTAGCATATCTACTAGCTAGCTTGGTTGCCAAGTAAATGGTAAATAGACTGCACTTATATAGTGCATTTAGTCTTTTAACAACTCAAAATGCTTTACACTACATGTCACATTCACCCATTCATCCCATTACAAGGTGCCAACTGCTCATCAGCAGTCATGCATCGGCAGCAATGAATTTGGGGTTCAGTATCTTGCCCAAGGATCCTTTGATATGCAGAGGGAGGAGCCAGGGATCGAACTGCCAAACTTTGATTGGTGGACCGCCCGCTATACCTCCTGAGCCACAGCACCTGGTATTCCCAGGCGGTCTCCCATCCAAGTACTAACCAGGACCCGACCCTGCTTAGCTTCCGAGATCGGACGAGATCGGGCGTGCTCAGGGTGGTATGGCCGTAAGCCAAGTGCAGCTGTTTCACATTATAAGACCAGTTTAGCATTGTAAAGTATATTATGTTCATTTGTCAGGCTTTAACATTTCAGTAAGTCACAATACTAGCATGTTCATACTGAGGACATATTATGAATTAGCTCCTTTTGTGTGGAATTATACAGTACAACTTACCTCAGGCATTTCTTTCATGAACTGGCAGCATTTCCCTACTGAGACAGAGCCACTAAACCTACTCTACGGGATATATGGCAGGTAGAATCACACACTATCCAGACTCTGTTACACAAACACAACCCTGTCAGTAGGAAAGCAGGACTCGGATTCAACATTCAGCCCTGGACCCAACTACAGCAGTGCCCAACCACAACATGTCCAGGTATACACACAGAGGCAGACAACACAAAATCTCACACTAGGTGGTTTGTGGCTTTAAAAATTTTGCAACATCAGCTAAACGGTTTCATAGGTGGAATGACAAATGATGCGCTGCCTCTACTAAGTGCTTAACGGCCTTTGTTTTATAAGAACTCAAGGCAGTAAAGCTGCTCTCAGTGTGTGTTTGTGTGGCGATGCTCTAAGAGGAGCAAGCTGCCTCAACTAAATCCCCTTTTCCTCTCTTTCAGCACAAAGAAAACTCACAAACATCTTTCCACATGGGAAAGGCTTCGGTCGCATCTGAACTACAAAGTGTCTCTCTGCTTATTCAGCAGCACACACAGTCTCTGACCAGTCTGTTGACCTAACCTAACAAGCACCCAGGGGGGATAGAGAAAAAAAAAAAAAACCCTTGGGTGCAGCAGTTAGTGAGACCAACTTCCAACCAGACAATCAAAAGTTTCAACCAATCAAAGTGTCCTTAGTTAAGGCCCTAAAACAAAAAACAACTTGCAATTGCACTTCAGATGAGGCACAAACTTTACCAGGCCTCCTTTTTATTTGCGAGGGATAGAGTGAGGTATGGACTAGTTTTAAAATATGGAAGAGTAGGGGAATCCCAGGAGATATTTGAAATAGAAGTCCATTGTCATAATGGGTTTTACTGTCAGGAAAAGACAATAGAAGAGTATCAGCTTGAGGGATGATACATCGGTTGACATAGACACAAAAGGGGTGCATACATTCACACTCACAGCCTATAATGTCATATCCCTTTACGTGTTGAAGGTCAGAAACAGAATAGCATGCTCTGTAATCGAATATAAAGGTGTCGGGTTGAGGAAGATGAGACCACAAATTAACAAACTTTAATGTCCACCTGATCTCAGGACAAAACATAAGTAACATAAGTGGCCATTGCGGAAGCACCTCAGCATGTATTTGTCTGTCAGTTACACAGTATTACAACCAGACCCTTACTGAGAGCTGGGAATGTCATTTTTTTTTATTTTAAAGAAAACACTAAACATGCTTTTTTAAGTCTTCTCTTGTTAAAGTGAATATATTTTATGACTGTTAAGGTAAAAAATAATACAATTTGAGGGGCATTTGTCAATTAATTTAAATCTTCGAAGACAAATGACTAATCAGTTAATTAAAGAAATAATGGACTAATCCATAATTAAGATAATCATCAGCTGCAGCCAGAGTTATTCAAACTAACTCTGGCTAAAACCTAAAAATCCCATTAACACTTTCATACAGACTTGTTTGTTCCAAAATCCATTTGAAAAGTGCAATTCCTAATCCGATAAACAAGCACTCGCACGAAACTAAAACTGAATATGAAAAAAACTTACTTTTTTTAGATTAAATCTTAAGCATCAGGTAGCAACTCCCTCTCAAGATGGATGAGTTTAGAATAAAATGTCTAAGTTTTTTGGCCTGATCCTTTCACTGCCAGAGTGTAAGAGTAAATCTCTCATGATGTGCCGCTGACCGCATGTAGTCCCTGCTGTTCCTGCTCTTAATGCCTGCTCAGCTAACTTTAAAGGCTTTTCCCACCATTAGCAAACAGGGGTGTTTCACTGTTTCAGATGAAACTTTACCCAGGCAGTCACCAGAACTCAGAACTCACACCCTGACTGCACTTCCTTATTCATATTTCACCCTTTCTTCCCCAAACGTGCCGCATGAGTTATTTAGGAAACTAGTCTGAAGTGTCATGCTCTGTGTGTAACTCTACGGTTACATTTACATAATCCACCAAAAATACTCTTCAGCCTGCACTGTACACCTGCTGGCTCTTTTGGTGCCTCTCCTGTGGAGAGACAACAGTGTCATTCTGTCACTGGTGCTCTCTTATCTTTTGTCCCTTCAGCAGGCAGAACTGTAATAAATATTCCCTCTTCTCAAATAACAACAGTTTTCCTTTCACTGTCAGAACCTTTCAGTAGTGAATCCTTCCAACCAAAGTCACGCTAAAGTTAGCAAAAGCAGGGCCACCAAAGTAAACAATCACTATTATGGTTACTCAAGAAATGAAGGCGCTTTGACAATCTGCCAACAGGAAATGATTGTGTACGCCGACACAGACGTTAAACAGTTTTTTTTTACCATTTCACAACAGCTAGCAAAGGTACAAAGTTTTTTTTTGGGGGGGAAAAACTATATTGTCGCTCCTGTGGATTCTTTCTGTTGTAGTTCCGAAAGCGACCATAAATGTCAAATTTTTAAAAATTCTGCAGCAAGAGTGGCACTTCCTTTTTTGTCCCACTCCATCACTAGAATATCAGTGTATATTCTTTTTTTGCAGCAGAATCGGGGAATTCAGCTCTTCTCTGGGTTTTAGGGTCACTGGTTTTGTGAGTCAGATGTCAGGAGAAAGCCAGCATGCTAAGGTGGTTTCAATAATGTAGGCACGTTGAGGGCCTCAGAAAGTGTGCGTGTACATGTGTGAGTGTGAAACTGTGAAACTGTGAAACTGTGCGTATGTTAAAATAGAACCAGGGTTTGGGTGTACATGAATATCCGGAAGTGGAGGGAACTGCAGTGTGAATGTGCTGCCTCAGAGAGAGTTGGTGCGTGTGAGGAATATTGTTTGGTCGCAGTGGGTGTGATTTTAGAGTGTTTGTGTGTGTGGATTGAGGTGGGAGGATGGGAAAAGCCGGTGGAGTGCCTCCATTCCTCCGACCTCATCTATAATTCAGCTCGGTAGCGGTTCCCCCTGCTCTCTGCACTGAAGTTAGAGACAAGTGTTCCACGGTACATTTCACCGTCTCTCCACATCCATCCATCCCCATCTACCGCTACCTCTCCAGAGGCCCGAGCAGCTGTGAGCAGCAGCCCAATGAATTTCCTCTGAATGAAGATGTTCTGAACATACAGAATGTATTAAAAAAGGTGTACCTTAGCCTTAAAACCAGGTTCGAAATGTTTATGTTCCCCATTGACCATGACTGAACCTACAACAATTATCATCCACCTTGAGCTTATATTGTAAACTACCGGCAGTTTATTTCTGTTTTTATCTTCATTTCTTTTAAAATCATGTCTTTGTTTTAAATATTTTACAGTATGTTGTATTTCTCGTTTTAGTACTTAATGTGTTATGTAAAGCTTGTGTATAAAATCTGTTATATAATTAAAGTCTACTTGCCTTGCAATGATGACTAAGCTTTGATTCTTGTGCAGGATTTTTCATCCATTTATCCCTGTCACCAAAACACTGATTGGATTTTATTGAAAGCAAATAACGCAAATTTATATATACACATAGTACAAACACCACATGTGTTAAAGCGGTACTCCACTTTCATAAAGTTGGGGGACTCATACAGTGAGGGACTGATAGAAAAAAAAAAAATGCAATTAATGGTGCAGTGCCAAAAACCATAGATCCTACATTTCCCATAATGCAACTCCATAGCATATTGTTACCAGCAAGAATCCACACCCATTAGGACAATATTGCCACTGCACCAAACACAATATAAATCCAACAAATCAAACATATTCCTATTATTCCTGTCAACAGTAAATATACTGACACTAGTAGCAGCAGCAACAGTACTAGTGGTAGAAGAATGACTAGTACTTTTATCAATATAAACTAAAATACACTCTATTTCAGAAGGAATAGCAATGGTCTGGGTTTTATGTACTTGTATCATTTGTGTTTGTAACTGTAAAAGCTGCAGTCATTGTACCTCAGGGACAATAAAACCTTGCTCAGCTGAATGCTCTCTTTTCCTCTATCAAAGGCTTATTCAGCCGTTCTTTATTCACTTCCTTCCTTCCTTCCTTTCCAACTTTCTCTTATATTCTGAAACCAGCAGTTTACAGAGGCAGTGAAGACTTGTTCGGATCCAGATTCTGCCTCAGCTGCACCGTAACATTTCCTGTGTCATTAGTTTTTTTCTTCTTTCTCTCTTGCTCTCTCTCAGTGTTTCATTCCACAAAAGGTGACTCTTACTATAATGGCACACTGTCCTCCTCTTTCTTCTCCCCAGTCACTCTGCTTTAATTTAAATGTCACATATTCCTGCAGACTGCTATGATTTAACTTATGTTGATGATGTTCTTCAAAAAGCTGTCAAGTTAGTACTGTGATTAATTATTAAGCCTGTTATTTTTAGCAGCAGTAATAGTAGTTATACCTGTGGTACTTATTGCACCGGTGTTGTTGTAGTTCAGTTGATCACACTGGGTTCAGTGCAGGATTTAGTGCATTGTTAAGGTTAAAACCTCCTCTCAAGGTCCACTTACTTACTCAAGCGCACTCAATTCTTTTGGTAGCTGTCCGTCACGAAAACTGTAAATTATTGTCACTACTTCATATGCACATTCCGTAATGACCGATGACTTGACTGGTTAAATTCAAAACTGAAGAGTTTAACTTAAAGATACAAAAACAAGCATTTTTTATAACGATTATGGATTTAAACAAACTGTAACTTTGTGTAAAACTCACAACTGTAACTTTTAATACTTCAATTACCTTAACCAACCTCAACAACCTCAAGCTTTAACTTTGACAAATAATTCTCCATCTGCTTGTGAAGACGGTGAGATTGAAAGCCTGACCTTGTCTTAAGATTATTTTGTCAAATTTCAAATTCCAAGATTTCAAAAAAACAAACAAATGAATAACATGACTGAAATGATTTTAAAAAGTCAACATAAAAATTTATCTTGTCAATCTGTTTTTAAAGTCAAATCAGTTCCTGTGTTATGAATTTAAAACTAGGTGTAATATATAGCATTTCCCATACAGTAATTCACTTCTTTCAGCCTTGACAGCTAACGTTCGATGTCTTATATAAGATATGTTACATATTTGATGAAGTCGGCCGTGATTTAAAAGTGAAGTACTGGCGTGTTATTTTTCAGGGATAAGAAAAAAGAAGAGAAAAAGGCCTCATGAAGACAAAAAGCATGAAGTCTAAAAGTCTGAGTCTCACTGAAGAATCATGAGTATTATTATAAGTAGAACGAGTTGCACCATACAATGAAATTCTGAAATTCAGTCGTCTCATTAGCATCATCAGCATCTTCTCAACTCCCTTCGACCCTGAACTGAGTTCAGTCTTCTCCCCTAAATCTCCAGAATATTCTTCTTCTTCTTGAAAAGCTAATAAGACTCCCTGCAGCGTCCTGATCTCGGTTCAGCTGCTACAGTCTCCAGTCTTGTTGACTGAACAACAAATTGAAAAGGTGAGCCAATTATACATCTGTGGCCTACGGGGAAACTTCCCTCCACTACAAAAGGATTTAACGTCCATTTTCCCAGTTTCCTACAATCCCCTGCACCATCGTACATCACTGTGCAGCTCCACTAATGAACACAGCTCTCTTAAAAAGCAATCTTCACTGCAGTGATTCACTCCTTCAGTTATTTGCAGCATCCATCCTCATCTTTTTGCCACACCCACTCGCTTCTACTCTATTAGAAGCAAAAAGGCCAACTCCTACACCTCGGCTACTGTTAGGTCGTTAACACTTGGCATTGTGATTGCGTGGTGGACTTACGCTACTGTTTGTGTAACATCAGTGGTAATGACAGGGCTCTGCAGATCATCTTGACAGTAAACAAAACATGCTCTCCTTGTTGCAATGCCTTCCCCAGGTGTGTCATTATTTTCAAGACAGGATGAAAACACCAATTCTCTCTCTTTTCGTTTCCGCTCCTCTCCCACATTCCCGTCCCACCTCTCTTCCTCTCAGATGCGTGCTGAACTGAGAATTGTTTGCTGCAAGGACTACCGCTTCTATCTGTGCCTGAAGTGTTGAAGTCATTAGTTTTGCTTCTGTGCGTGTGTGTGAGTGTAAGAGTTAGTGGGGTGACAGTGGTCTCTCCGGTGGATCTGAACGGGTCTGAGCTCTACGAATTGAACACACAAGCCTTACCGTATCCATTTGTGTGGGAGAAAATGAAATGGCAGCAGACAAAAGTGGGTTTTTACCGACGATTCTCTTGTGTGCCTTTGTTTACCCATGTGAACACACATCCCAGCACGAGCCAGCCTTTGTGAAAAGCGCACCTGCTTGTACTTGCGGCATCCTTTCATCTGTTTTTGTTGCCCCCTTCAAGCCGCTGCATCCTCTCGAGTTGAAAGCAGTCTGCATTACATTTCATGAAATCAGCCAGCCGGCTAACGATCTGGTCAATTGGTAAGGTCAAGACACCAGTCCATTGCACGTCATTGACGCTCCAATCAAAATAGCTTAGCTTGTAAATTGAGCCCGCTCAATCAACATACAGGCATAGACACAGGCCTAGGATTAGCTTAAGTAGGTCAACACCCAAAAAACACTGGGCTGAAGGATTCGCTGACACACTTCTATTGTCTGTAGCTACCATTGTTATTACGGAAACAGGAAGATGGGAGCTATTAGAAAGGTTCCATTTTGGCTGTGGTTAAGCCTTATGGTTTTTGCATTAGTCTACAATCCAGGCGATAATTGCTGAATGCACAGTATCAGGCCTGATGGACCCAGAGAATGGCGCCTTTGTGTCCAGTATTGTTGCTGTATAATGCATAACAGGATACTCAATGCTGAGAAGTGGCCACATTGGTTTAAAGCAACCCACAGTTATGAAATCTACAACCATACATTCAATTCTTGCAGCGGTTGCTGTATTGAATTCTCCCTCTCCCATACGACAAGGCAAGTAGGCATTTTGACGCTGGTAAAGTAAAGTAATACCATAAGTAAATCTGCACTGAGGAACAAGAAGAGGACAGCAGTCAGGGGTTACACCTGGACGCAGCTCGTTCGGCCTCAGCAACTGTTTTTAATTACAGGTCGATAGAGGTACTTGAGGAGAAAGCGTGATCAGAGAGAGAGGAGAGTGAAGAGACGGTGATTAGAGAGGGGAATGTGGAGAGCAAAAATCAAAAAAGACACCGCTTGAGGGAGAAAAAGGGGGCGAAAGGGCAGTCTTAAAGGGGAAGCACAAGAGCATAAGAAAAGAAGGAGGAGCGGTGGTGCCGCAGGAGGATGTGTGGCTGTGGATGTGAGTGAGAGTAGGAAGGAGGGAGGGAGAGAGAGAAAGAAATAGAAACAGAGAGAGATGTGGGGGAGGGATGCAGTGGAAGTGCCGAATAAAGAAAGAGCCAGAAGCTGTGTGTGTGATCAAGACTGTAGACGAGATCACAGTGTGGAGGAGAGCTGGAATGGGAGAGGATGTACAACAGCAAGTTCAACAGAAAGAGATGAAAACATTTGGTACGTTTACATGCACACAAACAACTTCACTGCTGTGGATTCACAGATTAAGGGTAAGAGGTTGATTAAGGAAACAACAAGAATTTCAGTAACCTGACAAATACAACTAAAGCATTTTTAAGCTGAGACAAGAAAAATAAGGCTCAAATATATATAAATGAAAAAACAGCCACCTGTGTTGGCACCCTATGTCACTGGAAGCCGCCTTGCTCTTAATTATGTGCAACGTTAAGCCTTGATGTAATTTAAGCGGGGGAAAGAATTCACACCCCGTACAGTTGTATGAGTGGGGAATTTAGCTAAAGAGCTCGAAAGGCTATAAACATGTCTATTTCTGCTGTAGAGTTGGGAATTTGATTATTGGGCCTTATGAAGATGTCTTCCACCAATCTGGGAATTTGGACTATTGGTTGTCAGAAAAAAAGACACAAGGTATAATTAAAATATAGGAAGTTTGTGATACATTTTGAAACTTTTTGACATAAATAAGACATGATAGATAGACAATTAAAAGAATCAGCTGTACCTATCACCAATTACATCTTATTTGTCTTTTTCCAATATATATAAATATATATATATATATATACAATTTCTTGTTACTTAACATATGGGCTGATCCCAATATATCTATGTCTCCAAGCTACAATGATATTGGCCCAATAAAATGAAATACTTTAATAATATATTCATGTCTGTATTCACGTGTGCAAGACTACAAGCTAGCATGATGTAGGTAAATCACAGAATTGATAAATGGGTTAATTTTAGTGGTCGACATATGGGATTGCCGATGCAGATATTTTGAGAGCATGGCTGCCTGATGGCCGATATATAATGCCAATATTAAAACCAAGAAAAGCAATGTACAATTCTATTCTATTCTATTGGAAATTCAGACATATGTTTACAGCAGGATGCATGAGAGTTACAGTACAGGGCTCAAACTAACTTTTTCTCCACCTTCCCAAAACTCACAAACTCACATTGTTCCACAGCAGCCACACTGACAAGGCTGCCTGCAAATATGTCAGCAGGACAAGAAATGTTTTATTTGCCTTGTGAGCACAGACATCCGATTACCTCAAAATGCCAAATAATCAGTCTATCACTAGTTAATTTGTGCTTTTATTCCTATTTTTTATTCAATAAACAGCACCTTAGCACAAGCTCAGTTATTCACAGTTAGTTCTAACATTAAAGATGTTTTGCTATCACCCACCAAAGAATCTGCTATGTCTTTGACATAGCTGCTAGCGATGATTTTTGTTTTTTTTTCACAGAAGGAAATTACTAAGCTGTATTGGTGCCAAGACGAATTTGGGTAATCCAGCTGGGTTAATCGAGTTCTGCGTCTGCGATTACAACCTTAATGCGAGTAAGATAACTCTAAAGGGGTTTATCTGACTGTTGCCATATTACCCTACTGGCTCTAATCAAATTATTAGAGTTCATGTGAACATAGAGAAAAAAAGATGGAGTGTGAGGGAAGGGTGGAGGCAGAGTGGCACATTAGAAAAGTGAGGGTAGAAAGAGACGACGCAACGGACGCCCTCAAAATAAGATGAAAGTGAAATCAGGTGATTCCTGTCGGCTGTGTGATCTTGAAAAAAGCAGAGAGCTGAGTAAAACTGCTATCAGCCCTGCTCTTCCTAGCTCTGCTGTCATCTGTTCTTCGCTTTCTGAAAGAGACAACCAGTGAAAAGCCTGAAAGCACTTGGCACACACTACCAGTCCCTTCCTCCCCCTCCGACGAGCTCTCCAGACATAAAATTCACTAGATCTGTGCTTTTATAAAAGAGATGAGAAAAGTTAAATAAATGGTGCAACACAGAGGGTAATGTAAGTTCTTGTTAGCTACCTTCTATGTGCAAACTTTTTGTTGATTTACCATTTCTTCATTTTGGGGATTTGTTTGGAGGCAACAGCTAGCAGCTGTTAGCAGCAAAGAATATAAATGTTAATGAAAATGTCAGATATTTCTATAATTAGCTTAAGCTTAAGGCCCTGTTTCGGAAATTATTTCATAACACATCACCTTTGGATATATAGAAATAAAGCCAGAATGTCTCATGAACACAAAACATGTTATGCACAAGGCTCTCTCTTGTATTTTTATTTATTTAAATCCTTGCAACATCAAAGGTCGTCCCATATAAAAAGCTTAATATATGAACACTCCTGTACCTAGCCTGTAGCCCGTACTAACATGTACAGTATCTACTGTATATTTTACTTCTCTGTCTTCTTTAATGTTTACTTCTTTTAAAAGATGGCAGGGTCAGAGAAACACTGAAGCAAATTTGACTATTTCAGTTCTGCAAAAGTGAAATATGTGTCAACGGAGACGCTTTCTGGCAGAAGTGAAAAGTGTGAGGTTGTCATTAATGTGTTACTTGACTTAGCTGGCAGGTGTACAGTAAGTGTGTTTGTACATGCATAAGTGTATACATACTTTCACATTTTAGCTTACAGCAGCAGAGAAAAAGATTTAATACTTAAAGTCAGCAGTGCAGGAAACCATGGAGGTCAAGGTCACTTCTGCCAATAATATTCCAAAGTTAAGAAATAAAAGTTTGAAAATGAAGAAGTTTGTCCTTTAAGCCACATTTTTTTTTTATGATTTTCCCTTTTTGGCTCTTTTTTTGAAAGGTTTTTAGATGTTTTATGCAGCTTTGAAAACACATAAAAGTACTTTTAAAAAAACTGTCCTCAAAAAATTGACACATGTTGCCAATTAGCATTCATCTACATACTCCTGACTTTCCTGTGAAACTGCCTGTGTAATTGTGATTTAATTACTTCAAACCTAAGTCCTGTTTTCCTGTGATGCTCCGATGAAGTTGTCAACTCACATATGACATACAAGTTACTGAAATAGATCAAGTTCAGCTGTAAGCCTGCATTCATACTAGACAGGCTGCAATGTGCCAGCTGACACCGAGAACCATTTGTTGACTCATACCACAACTACAAACCTCTCCTCACACAACCCCGGAAAAAAAATGCACACACACACACACACACCCACCCTCACACACACCCTCACAAAAACTTCCTCTGTTTCCTGCCCCACATGCAGCTCACAGCTCTTTTATCGTCTGAGGAGAGTTTTCAAGCGGTGTGACAGATTGATCAGCAGTTGCTGTTGCACGTGTGAAAGCGATGGTATCCAATCGGGTTTGGCAAAATTCTGCGGCCGCAGCGTTGTCCAGATTTGTAATGGCTCTGGTGTCAACTGCAATCACAAGGCCCTTCTCTGAACTCCACAGCTCACTTATCTGTTACAGGCACAGTTCAGGAGGTGCCGTGCATGCTGGGATTTCAGAGAGACTTTACTGGGCTCAACAGCCTCCCAGTGAACACGACCGGACCTGCCTCTAAGACAGACAGTGACTACAGTACCGAGGTGATTTGCAGCAACTCTGACCAGGACTCTGACTGAAAGAGTCTCTTTGTATGTTACTGTTACCACCGTAACACTGCAAGCCTTCACACCAAACCCTCTCTCACGTTCAGACTTGACATTTAGGAAGTTAATTTTAGCAACAGGGCAGAACAGAACAGGGCAGCAAAGCAAATGGAAAGCATGTCTGCAAATAAAGTTATACAGCCTCAGAAATAAAATGCCAGGAAATATTACTTCTTAAAACAGAGCTGCATTCCCTTTTCCACTCTCCAAGATTCCCCTGTGGCTTAAAATCCTCATTTAACCTCTCAGTGACCCGTCTGAGAATAAAAAGAATGTAATTTAAAAGGCGCTTGGCAACATAAATGTGTGTGACTTCCAACAGCAACACGACCCAACATGAGGCGTCTGCTCTGTTCTTAATTTTGGAGAATCAACAGAGGATCTAAAAAGGTTTGGCAGGTTTCTGGATATGCACTGACCACTGACCTATTTTGAGTCAAATACACTTCCTGAGTGTTTTTAATCAGTCTCCTATGCAGACGTGAACTACAGGATGCCAAGACGTGGAGGTAGAGGAAATGCTAATAGCGTAAATCTATAAACACCCAGGGATCCCATATTTGACATCACACTACTTAGATACGCCAAGTTACTTTGTGAGCTAGTTCCAGAAAAAAAACAAGAAAGGAAAGTTTGTGAAACAGAGAAAACAATCTTGCAACATTACGCACAACGCTGGTGCAATTCAAGTGCCATTTATGATGACCCTTCAGATCCGTTTCCCGGAGTGTTGCCATAGAATCCTCACATTCAAAGCAGCCAATGACGTACATGAGTTTTCTATTTAAGCAGATTTGGGCTTCACAGTTTTCACTTGATTTCACCTGGTGGAGAACAGGCAGTCCCAGTGGAAGTGCTGCACAGCTCTAACTGACCTGGGTACAGATCAGTATTTTACAGTTACTGCTGGATGTGTGCTTTGGGTGAAGAGCTAGTTAATTGCGAAAAAAATTAATGCTGCTGTCCTTGACCTCCAGGCTGTTATATAATAACCCAAAAGGCTGCAGAGAGAGGGGGTGTGACAGGGGGAGGCAGATAATTACTGTAACTGAATAGTACATGCACAATTTTAGACTAACTAATCATCTGAATGTACATGTCCATGCATTACAAATAAAATACATTTTATGCACTGTTTTTGGTAATACTTTTTCTGTTACTGGAAAAGGGAGATAATAAATGAGAAAAATATATAAAAATATAGACAAAACAAAATTATGTATATATACAAAAAGAATGTAGTAAGACACAAAGATATGGAGAAAGAAATATAAAACACAGTGCACTGCAGGAGGAGTACTACACTTCTCCAGACCAGAGAAACTCTATTATTCTCTTGGCCGACAGAGAGGTCACGGTGGCTGCAGTCTGTTGCGTCGGCAGCAGTCACTGTCAGAATCAGAGCTCCTTCAGTCTGAGATAGTGACATTACAGCAATAAGACCACTGAAGGAGAGTGGAAGAGACTGACTGACTGATACACTTTTTAAAAAGGTTTTCAGCTGTCAGCTCAGAGACTGCAGTCTGGAAATGCTTCAATTAGAGTATCAGGAATACTTCTTCTGACCCTCTGCCATTTCTCATGTCAGAAGGCTGGTTCACCAAGTCAAAAAGAAAGAATTTTCTCTCTTGCTTTGAGTGGGACCTAGCTATACACATACTGTAGTTTTGGTTTTATTTCTATTGTTTTGATTCATCTATCTCTAAGATGTCTGCTGCCATCCCAATACAATAGAGGCAAATGGAAGTTTTAGGAGAAATGGAACAAGCTCTTAACACAAAATGACATTATCACCTTGTAAAGTTGTTGCAGCATTACTAAGTTATGCATTCAGCAAACACATCATTAGCATTCATCTCAAGCCGTGTTTCTGGCCACATGAGCCCAATAATTCTTCTTTTAGCTCTCTTATGATATCTACCAACTCTTGAGGGAAATGACTTCTTCTTTAGCTGCTAAATGCTCCACTTTGTTCACCAGCTAGCCAGATGTTGTACCATATATGCAGCTGTAAACAAGGTTGATAAGAGTGGTGAGAGCAAACAAAACAGTAAAATGGTAGGCCATAAAACTAAAACAATGACCTGAAAGATACTAAAATGCTCCAGGGAACTGCACTGTTGGGGAATAACTCTCCGTTGGTTTGTAACTGAGGGACCCCTTTCACACACATCCATTTTGATCCATTTCTAACGCAAAAATATTCAAATTCAGTGGTGCAGCTTAAAAAACTTAAACAGCAACATGCCTTTCCAGGAATAAAATCCCAGTAACTCTGGATAATCCACTAACCTCAGTGTTAAGGGTTTTGAAAACTGTTCACAGCCTGCGTTGGTATTATGTAAGCACCACAAATATTGTACTCTTGACCACATCTTTCTATCTCCATTGTATGTGAATGGAGGCTGAAATCTCATAGAACTATCTCAAAACCTGTGCATAATAAGACCAAAACGAATTCCGGTGGTAGTGAGAAAATATGTTTTTTGTTTGTAATATGGGTGAACAGACCTTATTATAGTCAAATTTATGTTTGGATGATTTGTCAGTAGCTGCTCAAGCACAGCAACAAACTATAATTTAATTACTGTAGCTGTACATTCAACTCATGTTTCTGTGCCAGTGTCCACCTTGACTGTTAGGCAGCCCAGCTAACCAACTAGCATCTCAAGTGCCCTTATCTCTGCCAAGCCTTCTTCCATTTCGACAGCACAAGCCTCACCTACACTCGGGGCGCTAACTGGAAAGGTCGAGAATGTAGAGGAAAAAGAAAACGGGGGGGGGGGGGGGAGAAGGAAAAGGAAAATGTCAGGCACCCAGAGCTACTTGTCAACAGGACGTGTGTTAGAGAAAGGAGGCAACGTGCTAGCATGTCCGATCCCTCAGAGCTTGGTAAATAACCCTGGGCTGTTTGCCGTGGTCCCTCTCCTGCCAGCGCTCATGCTAATCTTCAAACGGATGTGCACACTCAGATGCACACGTACTCACACACAAATAACACCTATTGTCACCATTTTCAATCTTCCCCTCGCTGACATCTCATTGTCATTCTCTCTCTCTCTCCTCCTGTCTCTCCTTCAGTCTCCATCTTCCTCTCTGCTCTGGGCTTTTGAAAAACAGAAAATAAAATTCAAACTGTTTTTTGCCTCCCTTGTCATCTTGGGCCCGCAAAGAAAGAAAAGGAGAAAGTTTGCTGACATTTTAAAGCTCCGACTGCTTCAGATTGTACTAGAAACCGAGGCACTACCTTATTGGATTTTTTGCCAAATGCTCAGAGCAAGTCATTACAGTGCATCAACATGACTCACTGCTCGTTCATTAATTCAGTAAAGAATTATAGGTATTATCGGCAGGGTGGAGTAGCTCAAAGGTATGATTATCACTGGAGCACATTGTTTGTATGAACACAGTGACAGAATAATGATTAAATAAGGGAAGAAAATAAGATTCATATAGGTCAGTAATAAACTTGACACCATGAAACAGATCAAATTGTTCTGGTCAAGTCACAATGTGAAAGCATGAATGCAATAAATGAATAACCGGTAAAATGTTTCTGTCAGATAGAAATAAATCATGCAGACTCATGGCACCTTTATATGTCATGGTATGAGTTTACATTCCAGACTAAGGGTGTGTGTGTGTTTAGTGTGTACGAGTTCTCACACCTAAACTACACAATTGCCCAAGCAATCAGCAAGATTTGTCACAAAATCCATTTAGTAGCTGTTCTGGAGCTTTTGATTATTTGACTTGATCACAAAGGGCCTTTTTACAGTGCCTACAATAATTACCACGTGATCTGTATATTAACCTGTATGGCTATTCCAAAAGATACTCACTGGTGTTTCTGACCATCCATTCCTTTGGTTAAAGTCTGCTTATGTTTAGGCACTAAAACACCTTATTAAGGTTAAAGAAGGATCACCTACATTGTTAAATGAAACCAACAGTACAGTTTGTAGAAGAAGGGGACATGGACTATGGTTTGAATGTCAAAGTAACATGGTTTGTGGCAGTATAAACACATCAAGCTAATTCTGCTACAAAGGACAGTCAACACGACTAAGATTGCTGGTCAGAAATTAGGGTTGAGACTCGGTTATTAGCCTAACAATGGATGAGAATTCCAAGTGCTCAAAAAGAGGAAAATTTAATTTTAAGCCGTGACAACTAGGCAAAAGCCATCTGCTGATAAAGACCATATGATATGATAGAAAGCTCCAAAACAGCAACTACATGGACGTCGAGGTGACTATTAAGTTCAGTGTTCAATTGAACAATCCATGCATGTAATTTTTCTAGTAAGGACTGATACAGTGCAAAACTGATGCTGAATACCAGAGCTATTACCACAAGACCTTTTCCGATTTCTTTTTTTCATATTTAATTAACTTTTCCTCATTATGACACAATTTCACCAAAATAAAAACATGATACTTCTCTGCTAAAACTTTTTTTTGTTGATTCACCAAAATTAAACTCGAGCAGATGGGTCACAGTGGTTTGATGAGCCACTTGAGGTTTCTTCTGTGCTTTGGTTGATTAAAGGCAAATAGAACATTTTAAAAAAAGAAAATGTAAATAATGACTTTCCAGTGCATTTTTCTGCTGTAATCGAATGATTGGAAGAGCAGAGGGGGGTAGGGAGGGTTCATCTAAACAAACATGATGCATCTTTGGATGAAACCACAGACACTTATCGTCTTCTCTAAACTCCCATTACTGCAGCACAGAAAGTAGTTGCAGCAACTCTCCATATTAATCTCCCCTCTGAGGAAACGTAAATGTTAGTATTGAGGAAAGACAAATTGATATACACATACACCCTGCACTCTCAGACAAACTACAGTGGTTTCAAACCATGCAGTGACCTAATAAGTGGCTTAAGTGAATATTCAGATGTGCACCACCTGTCTGTTTATTTATCGTCACCTGCACCATCAAACTTTAACTTTGCCTGTGGCAAATATAAAAGCAGCACTATAGGGAAATGATGTTGATATAGCGGCAGCACAGCATGAAAATGCTGCATCGTTAGTCAGTCATTTCATTCACTAATGGTGCAGAACCACAGAAAACATTAATCCAAACAGCCCCGGTCACAACGGGATGCCTTGAAGAATATTACTGCTTTCATCAGCTTCAGAGGCTTTTGGGTAAATGTCCCAATACAAAGGCTCTAATAAAGCTATTGTGACTGACTAGTGCTAGCACGCCCTAGGATAAATAACATGTAGCTTGCGTAGTCAAACTAGTCCTGCAAGCCTCATCACATTGCTTATTAAAACACACGTTTCACAAACATGACATGTCAACATGACACTATGTTGGTGCAACTGGGTCTCAACAAAAAGGCAGGCCTAATTTACCAAAATACATCTAACAAATATGAAAAATAAAAACAGATGGGTTGGCATCATCATCTCAACTCAACAACCACCCTGCACTGTTTACAGACTTTAAACAAATAAATAAATAAATAAATAAATAAATAATGTTTTTCTAGAAATCTGTGCACTTCAGGTTGTCACAGAACGGCCACACAATCCTCCGCTGCTAGAAGAAAAAATGACCCGGCTCTAATGAATACCTGCCACCTTTTTGCTGAGGTAAATGAAGGCCTCCCCTGATGCGGGTAGTCACATGGACATTAACCTGACTGGCACCTAGACAAATAAGAGATTTTTTCTCTCTCCAGAAAATCGAAAAATTAGAAAATGAGCACCTGTCCCATACGGCCGCACTGGCTGTTTCTGGAGGGAAATGTGAGAGGAGGTAGAGGCGACTGGCAGCTCATTAAACCTCGGAAGACAACCTGTTAATGATGCAAGCGGTGGGCGAGTGGGACACTCCGCTAGCACCTTACCCCCTGCTATTAGATGTTAAAGGATGACAGAAAGGTGCATGCACAAACACACACATGCAAATTAATGGATACACAAAGAAAAGCAAGCAACAAAAACATACGCAAACACAGACAGAACATGCACAGTTTATTGCCACGGCTTGTTTAGACTATACTCACATCCTTATGTTCAGGCACACATATACAACACTGCAACATTCCCATAAAGCGACAAGATCTAAGTGAGTTCTCTGCAATTCAGCAACATCTGTCAGCTCCTCCTCATCTTGACTCTTCAGCATTCAATCAGCCACACATACACGCAAACACACACACACACTACAATAACAGAGGGACTATTAGTGATGTTAAGCCTTCCTTCTCGTGATGGCAGGATGAGACGACTACTGGCTGCTATAGATTTGCCTGTGTTGGCCTCCCTCCGAGTGCTGTTTTGCATTCGGGTGTGCTGCTGGGACTGGAAGAAACAGTGTCTTCAGAATCTCTGTAAACGTTCTGGTAACTGCTTTTATATTGTAGAATGCATTTAAAAGTAATGTACAAAATATCCTCTGCTTTAGATTAGATTAAAAAGGGTCAACCTGCCATGTAAAAGCTGCAAACTCTGCAAAGGATTCTATCTAGGGATAGTTTGAACATTTAGTCGTGAAAACAGCTTAAAGATACAGTACAGTGGGAGGAGTCATTGGGAACTTCAGCCTACGGAGATCACACACTTACATCTGTCTTAAAGTGAAAAAAGTTTACCTTTAGGAAAAATGGGGTTTCTGTTTGACCCCAATGACGTCATTCTGAGGCAATCCATTCATTTTGCAACTTTTCCCCTTTAGTGCAGACATTTAAAAATCATGTTGTGCAGTCTTAATCGATGGTGTAGCTAAATTGTCTCAGCATCAACGTTACTACAACAATTATCAGCACATTTGTTGTACTGTGCGATGAAGGGAAATCTTATTAAAACAAAAAAACAATGTTTTAGGTGAAAGTCCTCCAGGAGTTTAAAAAAAAAAAAACATCCATCAGCTCAAGCTACCTGTCCCCCCATAGCCAAACACCTGCCTCTGAGTCTAGAACTATTGTTAGACATTTTAATATTAAGATTTGTTTCTCCCTTTTCTTTTTGCCATCTGTATCCCATCTGTCTCAAAGCTACTTTCTATGCCTGGAGGTTTCTTTCTCAGGAAGAGAGGTTATTTGCAGAATTTAAAGAAAAGAAGAAGAAAAACCTGTGTAAGCCATGTAATACTAAAAAAAAAAAAAAAAACCTCCCTGGAATACTGAGCTATGACCAAGTTGTTCCCAAGCCCTCGAAGCCCCCCATAGGTTTCAAAACATAATCTGAGAGGATGTGAGATACAAGGAAACATGACAGCCAATTAATTATTTTTTTTAGATCTTTAAAAATCCTTTCAATTAAAATATCTGAGAAGAGGAAATACCTTCTTTTGTTTATCTGCCCTCAGCTGTTTACCTATACCCCTGACAAGGGGCCACAAACGCGAAAGGCTGTGAACTCTAAACCCCAGTGACTCCTCCTCACAGACACCAAATTTGCTGCAAAGTTTTACCACTAAAATGCTCCAACCACCCCTCCACTTCACTGCTCATTCAATTTCCTGCTCTTTGCATTGCTTACATTTTACATTTTTTTTGGCATCAGGAGAAAAA
>NW_023339729.1:27938829-27957583 GCF_004916995.1 Morone saxatilis | reverse complement strand
AGATTAAGTCCTTCAGCAGCGACTTCTCATGGTCACAACAACACCACGGTTTCTGCAGAAAGGCCTATAGAACTGACAGAGAAAATAATGTTTTGGCGGGCTAGTCCATAGGGCAAGATTGGTGGACAAAATTACGGGTAAACAAATACTGTTACATATTCAGTACAGCTTACAATGGTAATGCTTGGGATGAGGGACATATACATACAGCTGACATACATATCAATGCACCATGCCAGTCAAGGACTAAATTATATTTAAGAAATCAGTTCTAATAATATTTTGGAGAAAATATTAAGTACATTTTCAATGTCAAATTCTTGTAGGCCAGCGTTATTAAGTCATCCTTCATTTAATGGACACACGGGACACTGAAGGCGGGTCAGCGCTCAATGAGTAACTTTCTTCATTTAGATGTTGTCAGATGTTACTGAAAGTATATATGGTTTTATTACATTCATGTATTATAAAAAAAGGTACAACCTAAAAATCCTCAAATGCCCAACATCATTCCACCATGAGCAGAGAAGTATTCAGGACTGGGTGAGTAACCATTATTCAAAAACTCCAAGCAGGAAAAGACTAGGCACCCTTTTGATTAATTTTATGCTTCAATATTCGCTAATTGAAACAGAAATTATGTTGCAGATTGTGCCCAGGGGACCGCCCCGGCTTGGCCCCTTCCTCAAACTTATCAACAAGCTCATCAGGAGAGGGCTGGACATCAGGGGCAGGGGAAGGGGTGCTGAAAGAAAAACATTGTGTTTCATTTTTAGAAAAAAAACAAAAAAACTTGTCACAACACCAGAACAATCCAATTACAACTGGGCCTTGACAGGTTTTGGGGTGGTTGAAACAGGCATTTAAAAGACAACAAAAGCAGCCAATATCACACACATGTTGATGTTACAACCAGATAATTTTTGGCTCATTTATAACATTTCTAAGCACCTGCGCACAAAAGAAAACACCCTCACTTGTTCCTGGAATCTAAATTTGAGGACGTCGTCTTACATTTAAACATGTAAACAAAAAAGAGAGCATTCGAAATTTTAGGAAAAAAACACAAACTCATTACAACTATCTTACAAAGTAAAAAACAATGGATAAATCTAATTCTTACAAAAGAAGATCCTTACAAGCAGCTTTTTGCAAATTGTTCAAAAGGGGAAAGAAAAAGAATAAACACAAACGTTCACATCAGAGGCAACAACCACAACAAGTCAGTCAATTGGCGGATTGAGTAAATTCTCCACAAGGGTAGCAGTAGATACTCATATCCCTTTCAATACTCAATTATTTCTGTCTTCTTGCAAAATGTCTTGACCACAATACAAATTGCTTGAGACTGGCATTCACCAGTAAGTCACCGTGCTGAACCCCAGGTGGAACAGGTACGATTTGGACGCGGGGCAGGCAGATGTTTACACTGGCTGGTATTTCCCAGCAGGGAGGTCCCCAAGCTGACCCAAATCAAAACCGTAGGCCCCCCATTCTAAACCCCCTAAATAGCCAGGAATGTCCTTGAACCTGGGCCCAAAATCAAGGTCCAAAAACTGTACCCCTAACCCAAAAAAAAACCCCTTCCAAAATTCCAAATTTTCCCCAAAAAAAAAAAAAAAACTTGCCCAAAATGGGTCTTGGTCCTGGGGGGCATAATAAAAAAAAACCAAAAACCCCAAAAATCAAACCATTTTCCTGGGAAAAACCCCCCCCAACCCCCAAAAAAAAAACAAGGAAAAAAACAAAAACACCAAACCCAAGGGAAAAAAAAAATCTGGGACCTTTCTTCATTCTGCTCAAACTGGACTCGTGCTTCCTTTCCAAAACCTGGCACTCCCCCTCCCCCGTAGGCCTTGTTGTCTAGGAGGGTCTGCACGATAGCGCGCTGACATTGGCTTATGATATATGGTGCGGGCTTAACCGCTCGCGCGCAGCAGTGTTTAGGGAGTGGATTCTGATCCCCATTGCTCGCGTCTCAACGGGCAGCACTCACCCGAACAACGGGAATAGGTTGGGGATTTGATGCTCCTGACATCAGTGTGGGGATCCGCTGATTTGTCAGTCGCGTCTTAGTGGGCATCCACGTTTTGCCCCCTCCAGGTGGTGTTGCGTTCCTCGTGCTCGCGGGGTCTTTCTTCCTCTTACGCGTTTGCTGCTCCTCACAGTAGAGCGCCCAGTTGTATCTAGGGACTGATTTTACATAGAACATACAGGGAGGGACTCCTAACATGGTAAGACTCGCGGAGTGCGCGCCCACAGTTAAAAATCACACAAAAAAAGCAATGGACCCCACCACGTATTTGAGAGTCAGCCGATTGGTGGCGCGCGGCATGTGAGCAGAGCCAAGCAAGAAAAATATCCCAAAAATACAGACACAAGTTACCGAGCGCTCCGCCCAGCCCATTCAAAAAGAGAGTGAAGGTAGGGAGGCCTCTCTCGCACATTGGCCAGTCAGGGCACTGTGATGACTCCAAAGCCATAAAGTGGGTGGTAGGTAAACAGGTCATCGAATGAGAAAGATAAGCATATTGGGCCTGTTACCATATTCGGGGACATCTCAGAAAACCCCCCCACATATGTTAGGCCCTCTTTATCAGTGATTAGCGATCGCTCGTTAAGGACAGGTTTTATTGTTTTTTTATTTCTTTTCAAAAAAGGGTCCCAAACTCGGGAACAAGAATCTATAGAACAGGGAAATCATTTAACGAATCCAACAGAACGCTGCGGGTGTGTTTGCTTCGGCTCTTTGACTCTGTTGTAAGGTAAGATTTGTAAGACGCCTGTTCGTTTTATCAGAGGGAGGGGGGAACAATGTCAAATAATTTATCCAACGGTCACGGAATGACGAAAATCCACTAACCTCATGCTCGCACACGACACTAATGATCCTGTTTTAGATTTATAAATATGGTGGATCGCCAAAGCCACACTGCGCTTTATTGACTCCCCACGGCCTAGGTAAAGGCAGGACTTAGTGCTCAAGGAAATAGTACTTACAAAACACGATCATAAGATAGTCCTTATGTCCAAAATTTCCACGTCTCCGCAGAAACCGCACAGCGCGCGCCTGGGGTTATAAAGTATTGATGTGTAAAGAAAAGTTTTTTAAGCTCTCTCAATGTGCTTGTCCTGTTTTCTGGTACGACGCTCTGTGTGCTTGTTTTCTCCCTTTTGCCTTTTCGTACGTCAGGAATGTGACCACCTGCCATTGTCAATGTTTGGAGGGTCTTGTAGGGTGTCGTGTGTGCTTTTCAAAAGGTTTGATTAAACACAGCCTGACATTTTGCATGACACATATGATACGCACTCTCGCACAGGGCCACATTTGTTCATAAGGGCGCCCTCCGTACAATCAGACCACAGGAACTGGAAGATAACGGCAGAAAGGTTGAATTGAAAATGAATAATCTATCTTTCTGCGCAAAAGAAAAACCTGTAAAAAAGAATATCTTCAATATAATCTTAGCAGACACACCATGACATTACCCACACTAGATACCTCCGCTCCGGCCCTCTAGACTCAGACGACTCCTTGACGGAAATTACATATGCCATCTCCTCCTAGACAGGGGGTGACCGCCCTTCCCTGCTCACCAAGCTGGCTCTATTATTCTGGGGGAATGGGTCTACGGCCTGAAACTTTTTCCTCCTCTCTCTCGTGTGAGTAGCGGGCGAGGCGCTATAATGTGCGGGTTAATCCGGGAATGTAGCGCCTCTTTTAAAAAAATGAGTACGGACAGGGGGTAACATAAATTAAACACTTGGTGGTGTGAGCGAGGTCCTTTCGTTAAGATTGACGGTCTCATTATGCTACGCGTATCCTACAGGAAATCTTTTTAACGGAAAATTATTAAAGGCGGCGCGAGTTCATGCAAAAGCATATAAAAGCGTCATTAATTGATGCGCGAAGGGAAGAAAGCAAGGGAAACAGGAAAGATGGAAATGAGTTTGGGGATGGAGACGCTCGCAGGGGTGTATTGGTCAGATATAAGTTGACTGCGAGAATAAGCATTACTTTCCTCAGATATTTATCTTCTCTTTCTTCTCATTTTCTTTTTATCAAATTCCTCTTTCCAAGTGAACGAGGCCCAAATAGGTCAAAGAGAAAGTCACAAAGTGGTATGCTTAACAAAGCCAAAGCTCAGAACAAAATTAAGGGAAGGGACGACATTTTTTCCTTAGGTTACAATGACTATGGCACCTGTTGGTCCGTCCACGCACGCTGATATGATTAAGGAATGGTTTTGGTGTGATCCTTACGTTATGATCAGACCTTTTCCTGTATTGTGTCTGGACGGCATACCTCGCTCTACCTGTTTTTCTTCAGGCCCCAGTATGACCTGGAACAACGCTTCTCTGTTGCTTCGAGTGTAATGAATCAAAGCTTTGGTCTGGGCCTTGTTCGCTTCTGAAGAGTGGAAGCCGGCCTGGACACAATACCTGCCACACTGCCTCGATACGAAGGCTATCTTAATGTCGCGACAACACCGAACTCCTCATCCGCATAAGCGTTGATAGCTTGCTGGCGCTCGCGCTCACCTACTGGGCTCGCCTGGCTCGCAAGATACAGGTTCTCATCAAAGTGCGCAACCACCGAGACAACACGTGCGCAGCAGGAAGGAGAAGGGGGGGTTGAAGGGGCTGGTTAAAACTTAAACGCTCTAGAATCACAAAGCCCATCGCTGGAACGCTAGCTAGCATTTCTCGATTTACCCAGCTGCATAGTTGTCACTTGGTCTTAGGATGAGGCCCCAAGGTTAACATGATAGGCGATGTAACTTACTAGTATACTTCTTCCTCTTCATGCAAACAATGCCTTTCTTACTAGATATTCTGTGACAGGCATATTTAACCCTTTATAAGTATAGTACCCTAATTCATTGGGGATCATAGATGGTAACTTTAGCTCTCAAATCCTCCGAAAGAACACATAGACACAGTGGACCAATTGCTGATAGAGGATCAGATGGAGAGGGCTGTCTTCCTTAGGATGTATCGTGATGTGGATGCTTAGTGTTTTTTTTCTTTCTTCTTCTCTCGTTTGATGATCTGAAGTGTTTTGAGGAAGAAGATCCTTTTTCATTGTTAAGGCCATTATGATTTGTTTACATATTAATATGGATGATAACATATATACATCTTTTTTAAAGATTTACTGCAGGACCGTTTTAGGATCTAAAATTCATCATTTCCTCTTGATGAAAGAATTCTTCCATCAGTCCAACGGTTGGAGGACGAATGAAGCAACGGTGTTCCACAGCTGTGCTTTATCTGCGTCAACTACACTTTTTTGGCTAAGTAGCTTTTTAACCGCAGTTTCAAGCCCCAAGAACAATTATAGATATTGGAGGTTCTTAAGTTGATGCATAACTCCTATCGACCCTTAGTGAAAGGATCTACATGGGGATCTTTCACAGAGTTGTCCTTTTGGCCGGACCCCACTTATTAAGACCAAAAAGAATTACTATATCCCAAGGTAACTAATAGTGTTATTAAACAAGGATCTATTAAAAAGGAAATCCCATTAAAATATTGCAGCTGCCCAAGCATAGACAATAATAATATTTCTTTTTTATTGGATTACTTTGTGGTCCATTGGTTGGCCAGTGGACTGGTTTATTTGTTAAATGAGGATGAAGATTTTATGCTGTTGACTGATCCGCAAAACAAGATAGAAGCTGCCTGAAGACAAAGCAGCCAGGCTAATGCCCATAGTAATAATGAGGCGAGAAGGGAGAACGTAGAGGGCGCGGTCATGATGTGAGAGAGGAGTCGCAAATTACACCTCAACCCATCATAGGGCACAGCAGACATATGAACTTGCGAAAAGCACATCAGAGCAGTGGTAAGCCCACAGAATGACCGGAGCCAACTCAGATCCTAGGAGGAGACTTTCGCTCCCTCTAACAATACATCAGACCAGAGGATGTATCTCGTTCCAATCTATGTCCATCCCTGAAATGCTGAGGGAATAGACCGCGACTCAAAACCCTCTTGCCGCGTCTGTAAAAAAGGATAATCTCAAGATGACCAAGGAGGCACTTGTGAGTGGCAGCAGTAGTGGAGATGAAGTATGGGTGATGGGAATATTTATTGGTATAGGTTCTGGGCAGTGTCGTTCGGAAAAAAGGGCTGGGGAATGGCTGGGCTTCATTGGGGGTGGGATGAGAAACCACCACATACTGGCTTGTTGTTTTCCAAGGACAGGACCGTCCGTGGCAACAGGAAACAGCATTGCGAAAACTTTTTATTCCTTACTCGTTCTCTCTTCTCCTCCTGTCTCGCCCCTCCCTGCGTGTTGCCAAAGAGGGATTTGCAATAGCCGTCTATTTCATGCCTTTTATGAAAAAATGGCATACAAGCATGGCAAGTTGTTCACCTCACGTCCGATGAGCGCACCCCTCAACCGTCGCCCCCCTTCCACTCAACCACATTCGCCAAACCCCAAAAGCACGCCACTGACACAGGGAGACCATCGAGCCTATAGTAACCCGACTACTGGCGTCCGGTGGTCCGATCCGTAAACAAGGCTCCTGTCAAGCGCAACCTAGCCCTTTCAGGGGCCGAGATTTTGCCCTACCACCTCGAGGCCAAAATAAGAATTTTTTGTCTGGCGTCCTTTGAGGAGTCTTCTTTCTCTCTCACTTTCATCTCCTTTCGGATGCCATTGCTTTCTTCTCACCCCACTCTGTTTTTTCCTCCCCCCCGCTTTCAGGTCAACCTCCAGTGTCAGGTGCACTTAACCCAGTCCATTGTGTGACTAAACAGACAAGTATGTCCACTTTAGGAAGCCCCACGCTAAAGGAGGAGGGAAATCCCACCTCTAAAAATGCTGACTTGAGCAGGGAAATAGAGAACATATGATATTGAAAATTAAATGGGTCTTTCATAGTGTCCCTGACCTTTTAAGTAGCTCGACCCGCAAGCCATGTGTAGGTTATTGATGGGACAGTGATAACAAAAAGGCGCTAGCTGACGAGCTCGCACCACATGCAATGCAACCAATTTAATATAGAGAGGGGAGGGGGTAATCCAAGTCAAAAGAGACCCAGAGATAGTGGAAGAAGGCGGGAGAACAGAACGTATGTTACCAGTCCCCTTTGTAGTCTCAGACAGCCCATGAAAGCTATCAATGGATATTAATCTTTTGTGTAGCAATGGTTGTCTAACATACTAGGTGTCTTTGGGCATTGGGGCAGAACAAATGCCGATGCCAAGTCCCAGCTAGTTATGTGGTTTGTGTTATCACCATACGAGGGAATTAGCAGGAACCACAATTGTAAACGATATATTAGGAAGTGAAAACTGGTTTTGGAAATATGAAGGGAGAATGGGTTAAGGTTAACCAGTTTTGGCTGATTTGCAGGTCAAACAACACGTCATAAATACGGCAACATTCACACAGTAATCAACCTAGGTTTCCAATTATCCGATGGGCTAACTATTCCTTGGATTTCCCCTGGTAATTTGTTTGACGCTATTATCATTTTTTGGTATCGCCTTGGACTACAACGACGTACCTAAAATTACATACTAACAGTTTTTCAACAGCATTTCAGTGCTCTCTGTTTTAACTGTTAAATACTACTCGACATTCCTGTACTTACTAATTAAGGCAGGAATGCTTAACCTACCATTTCTTTTACCAGCAAAACTGCGTTGTTTCCTAGTGCATGTTTCAGGAAGCAGGTTTACGTTCGCTGAGTAGGTTTCACATAGAAAGAATTTGCTTTTTTAAGTTGGTACTGCCCATCAATTAAACAAAACAAATAAAAAGAAAACAATATATCTTCATCCATGAACACATTAAGTGAAATTACAGTGTAACCAATTATCATCGCGCGGAACAGTTAGTTCAGTGTTCAAGAAAGAAATAATTTTAAAATTGTGCGTTTACTTGGACAGTGAATTGAAGTATTCCATTTAAACTTGGTGCTATGGTAGTTTGTGTGCTACGACGGAATCTTTTTCCAAAGACACAACATAGCAGAGTATGTTGATACAACCGACCATTATCCGTAACTGTAAATTAGCGTTGTGTACGAACACTAAGAAATCAAGGTACAGAAAGGGCCTAATTAAGGCTTTGTTCTTTTTAAGCTGGTTACCTCTAAAAGCAGGGTACAAAGCATGTATCTTGAACATTTACTTGTGAATATAAACCTATCTTTTTGCTCCTTTCTCTCTCTAACAAAAAAAAAATAACCTTCGTTCCCTATCGCTCACTCCCTGGAAACAAACCCACTAGGACCTCGAATTGCCTGCTTTCAAGGCGGACAGTTCGGTCGTAAGATCGTACCGGAAGCCTGTTAGACATCATACCTGGAAAGCTTGTCGGTTGAATGATTAACAAGCACAGCGGGTGGGGTGTTATCAGGCTATTGGCTCAAGGGCACCTTTGATAACGATTCCGGCGGTGAAATTATTTTGGTCTGCTGTTTTCAATGACAGGGACTTCTTTGTCACTTATTGCCAATTGGAAGCCTGAACACACCCAGATTTTACTCTGCTTGCCAAGTTAACCAGAGACTAAATATAGAGATCCAAACACCTTCTAGTAGGCGAGTCCTGCTAAATCATACTTAACCTTTAGGCCACATGGCCCATTACAAAGACCTATTCCGCCAACTCCTCATCATTGTTCCTTGTTTCAGATACAACTGATTTGTGGGTTGAAGTTACTGTATGGCCTATGAGCTTTTCACAGTTTTAAATTACTTCTGTAACCGCCCATATCATCGTAGCAATGCTGCTACAAGTTGCACTTGCCACGGGGCAAAGCCACAAAGCAAAGACGCAAGGGGGGGAAAAACAGGTTGCCCTCTCCACAAGGGCTCCATAAAGGGAGGGCCATGCATAAGAATAAAATTCAATAAAATGCAGAAAAACGAGTTACCAATGAAGGGATGCCAGACGTCGATGCCAAATAGATTGACGCGGGGGTGTGTTAGCCAACTCCGCACTTTACATATTATAAGTATTTTCCGCATAATATTTCTAGCCCTTTAATAATAATTAAAATTGGAAGTAAAAGGTTTGATGGCTAGTGGAAGCATTTTCACATCTGCCAGGCTACAGAATCTGATTCAAATCATATCCTTCCCTCACTATCCCTTCTGCATGTAACATAGAACAAAGATGTCACTCAAATAATTGCCAGTTAGCCCCAACTTGCCAAGGTTACACGGCGTGAAAAAGGCGTCTTAGTCTGAACGGTGTCGGCAAAATTAGAAAGTAAGTTGGAAATGTGGAAAGTTTCTTTCCTACGTGTGCGAAAGCGAATATGTTCATGACAGCAACAGTTATGGTACCCAGTTCACCTGGGAAATTACTTATCCCCAATTTTTTGGTGCGAGCCTCCAATTAGTTCATTAGACCCACTTAACTATTTTGAATGGAAATCTATAGCGTCAGACCACATATAGATAATTCATAGTATAAATTAAACCTTTCTCTATGCGCTAAAGTCTAATTTATAATCTAATAATATTGACTATTTAGAAACCATCATACCAAAAAATAATGCTGAGTTTAGTGGATCTAGTATACTAAGTGCCTTTCCATGGGCCCTCCTACCTTAAATCCCTCGCTCTCTTTTTAAAATAGTTACAATTATAATTCCCTCTGTCAGCCGGATTTGACTTTTATAATTTTAACCAATAGTTATTCACCCTTCAACTCGCGGACCTTTTTTTCGTAACTCTTCAACCCAGGGTATTTTTCTACAAATGTACTCTTGGGAGGTGTGTTTGGGTTGTAAAACTAAACTTAGCAAGATACACAACACACAACACACACCACAACACACAACACAACACACACACCCACACACACCAACCACACACACACAACACACACACACACACACCCACAGATTCCACGACATCATCACAGCGGTCTGTGTTTGTGTGTGTTGCCTCTGACTCATCTTTAGATATTGATCGCCATTTCTTTTGTTCTATTTCCCCTCCAATTTCTCTTCTTTTTCCTCTCATCTCTGTACACTTATGAAGTAGATTTAAAAAGTTCAGGAAGAAGCTTTGCTTAAGAATGCCCTATATTCACATATGTACTATGTTATGAAAACCTTTGGACAAAATTATTACTGAAAAATATAATATTTATAATTATTATATTAGTTATAGTAATGTAATGTTTCTGAGTGCCCCCACTGCTGCCAAAAATATTGTTGCTAGTTAGCTTCTGAAAATAATAATGCAGTGTATATATGGCTTGAAGGTCGTCTCCATGCAACACGCGCTCTCTTTTGACACACTTGTTTTATTGCCTCCTGCGAGCCTGCAGCGTATACTTAAATTACTCTGAAAAACTGCCTTAAAAAAGCATGATGATGCTTGCACTGTTTCCCTGAGCACAAAATGAAGACACTGTTTTTGACTTGTCAAATCCAACTGGGTGCTGAGAACAAAGATTTTTTTCTAGAAAGCGCTCTGATGTCAGTGCTGGATTGAAGAAGGGTTTTTATGAGAGAGATGTGTATCGTTTTACCCACAATAAGTCTTTTATAACATGCACAAATATCAGTGGAGACCAAGTTAAAAGCTAAGGACAGGAGATAACAAAAGCAATTTATCAGGTTTTAAAAGAATGACAATGAAGCAGTCATCGCATTACTTTTCTGTTTTGGCTTTTGAGAGATACTGACGTCAGTGGGGAGTCTGTCACTGGTAGTGCGAGGGAGGTGAGATGAACAAAGGTGGGAGAGGAAAAGCGAGGGTGGCCAGCCAACAGTTAGTCTGTGGATGGATGGACGGACGGATGGATGGATGGATGGATGGAGAGAATGACAGAGAGGGGAAGAGTAAAGACATTTTCATCAGGATTATCGTGCAGCAGAGATTCTCATCTGGGAAAGTGGCCCAGTGCTTACCGAATCTCTCTCTCTCTCTCTCTCTCTCGCTCTCTCTCGCTCTCTCTCGCTCTCGCACACACACACTGCCTCAGGAGGCTGCAAAAACTGGAAGAGCTCTGCTTCACTGCTTCACCTCAGTTTGCCCAGGAAAGCCCCCTTTTTCTTTTTTTTTAAGGTTCCATGCTGCACTGTGGTCCCTGCAGAGAGACTCTGCTGCTGGATCTTAATATATAATTCTGTATAATGTGTTAATTTGTGGTCCATCTGTCTGTTCTCCTTGTTGAGTCTCACTGGAGTTCCTCCCACTTGATTACACTGTTTATTCGCCACGCGTCCCCATACTCTTGCCCACCCGCCGGCAGGCTGTAGCCAACAGGAAAGCCTTGATGGTCGTGAGGTGCTTTGTATTTCAGGATTGTATTTACACATGGAGGCCAGATGCATAACACTGTGCGAAGGTTCAAGACTTACACAATGCTCATAGACAAAAGCAGGATTATCAGAGTGACAAAACTGTTAGTGAAATCTGATAATTATAGGGATCTTTATTGGATCCCTAAAGCTGTAGCTTATCAAATACAGGTCCATGGCCTGACGTGTATCAAATTCGAATTTGGGGGTTCTTGACACCAGGACGCCCCATAAACAATTTCATGCAATTAGGATTTGATATTTTTACCTTTTGAGTGAGACAAAAACAAATCACTTATTGCACGTTTTGAAGACTGCTGGAGGGCTGGATGGCTGCAGTTGTCCGGTATTTTGTTTGTGTATAGAGTCTCGGACTCATGTCTCCGTTAATCTTTACAGCCCCGGTAATAAGTAATGCTTCAGCTATGGTTCTCCTTTTTTTATATTGACAGTATGACTCATGAGGAGTTGCCATTGTTAGATCTGCTCTCAGTACCATTCAGCAGGAGCTGTTTAGGCAGAGTTAAGCTGAAACCAAATGTTGTTGGGATTCACACTCTTTCCTCCATATTAATGCTGTTATTTCAAATGACCTATGGATGGATAGCAGGTTAATCTTAAATTCTTTCATCAGCGCACATACATGCAGCCAGCAGTAAAGATTAAAACCTACTGAGGCTTTGGTTTTCTTACAAGGGCAACGTGACGGTCGGCGTAAGAGGAGTCAGTTGACATTGAACCAAATTTATCATTGGTTTTGTGTTTTTGTAAAGGTTGGGTTTCAGTATGACATTTCAGCTGTCTCAGCTTAAAAATGCTGTGACTGCACGGCGAGACTGGTAGCTTTGTTAACACATTAGCACTTCTACTGTGTGGCATGCTAGGAAGGGATTCAGTGTTGTCTGACGCATGAGATCAGAATCGAACTGGACGACTGACATTGATTCAGACATTATTAATACTTGCTCTGTTAAAGATTTTTAATTTGTAGTATTAGTAATGTGATTAAATGTTTTATATCATTATCAGTGCTGGCTGGTTTCTACTACATGGTCCACAATCACCGTTAAACGTACTGAGAGAGTGAAACCCTGCAGTGGATGTAAGATTGCGATTCTTTTTTCTAACTATGTGTTCTTCATATTAAAATAAAACATCTCTGAAAGGGTTAGAATTTAATTTTAGTACTTGATTCATAAAGGTTTTGCCCAAAACCATAAATTCAATTTGTGATATTTCACTGCGACTATTATTTCATATTATCACCCGAGCTTGTGAAAGTGTTATATTTAAGTCCCCTCCTCCCATTTGTTGTAATCACCTGAGGCTTGGATTTGATTTAATCTATAAGCCAAGAATGGAGGAGCTGCAGTGGATTTGTGAGAAAGAGAGGAGATGAATGAATGATGCATTTTAATGATAATGGTGGGATGTGGGAATATTCATCATATCACACCTTGCTGTTCCTCATGGCATCATCTATGTGTCCAACATAGTTATATATCATTAGTAGATGGTATGTGCCTTTGTTAAAATAATTGCACACATACTGATCCTGGTTTAGAGCAGCTGGGGAGTCTGGTAGTTCAACACACCATCTCATAAGATCACAGGTCCACTGTTGATACGATTATACTAATACAGGGAAGCGATTTCTAATTGTACTAAACTAAAGTTCCATGACCTC
Source organism: Morone saxatilis (assembly GCF_004916995.1). Classification (NCBI taxonomy): domain Eukaryota; kingdom Metazoa; phylum Chordata; class Actinopteri; family Moronidae; genus Morone; species Morone saxatilis. The sequence continues at coordinate 27,944,609 of NW_023339729.1, read as the reverse complement.
TGACCCCTGCTGAAACATATGTCTGCATCTTAGAGTGATATGTTAAAAGATAGAAATTCCTAAATCTCACTCATATAATCTATAAATATTCTCAATTTTGTTTTTTAATTACTTTTTTCAGAGCTTTCAGCCACATTTTAATAATCTTCTCATTGGAAGACAGTCACCCTGTCCTTGTTCTAAGATGGTGTCTTTGAATTTGTGAATTCGATTTGGTGCATGCATATGTTAAGTTTTGAAATTTGACAAAGTTGAAGATAAATGATACAATGTTTTGAGATCAATATCACAACATACTTGAGTTTGTTAGGGAGCTACAACTATATACCTAAGAGACATAAATCAATACCTTCCAAATATCTTTTAGTAACGTAATGTATTTAAATGTACTACTAGTATTGCTAGTAGTACATTTTCTAGCTCTATGGTTCATGTGGTAATGAAACCTGTGACTCTTGTAGAATATTAACTTCCTCACAAGTACATGAATGCTTCACATGTTCTTTTAACTTATTTTCATAAGAAATGGAAAAAGAGGAGAATTGGAAATGTCAGATTCAGTCAAATGTACAGAGCCCCAGTTGTGTTTGTAAGCATACAATTTATTGACTAAAATAAGGATCTCTATCGCTACTAAGATCAAGAAGCACATGTTCAACATTTTAAGTGCAAAGCCAGGGACACGTTGCATTAGCTAGGGCTTGATTTTTATCATAGTCCAAACGTATTACATTTGGACCTGATTCAGGAAATATTTTTCCTTCCTCCTGCGAGTTGCTGGCATAACAATAGGCCCATATAAGAGCAGCACACCTTCCTGCCCTCCCTGCCTCTTAGTTAAATACTAAACACAGAGTGTTTGTGCTTGATGTTCCACTCTACTGGTGCTTTTTTGTGCTGTAAAGGTTGTAAGCCGACACTACTCCCACTGGCACTGTATCTCTGTCGTAGATGCCTGGAAGACAATGGCGAGCTGAATAGGTGTGACTGACCCGCAGCTATTATCTGGAAGGAAGACGGATTGTATGGAAAGGTCATGTGAGAGATCAGGTGTGTTTGGGACTTTTTGTGTTTCTGGAGCATCTAGGTCAAACACTACACACACGAGCCAGCTCTCATTTACCAGCTTTGTTACATAATGGGTCAGTCTTACACACCTTTTATATACATTGTCAAGATACTGTTTCAGATTGGTGGCAACTTAAACAATGTGTGCACTGCAGGTCATATTCTATATGCTTAAATAAAGATATCGCTGCAGACTGTTTGTCTGTCTCACGTTGCTGGCAAGTATTTAAGGCACCAGACAATGCAGATTGTGTCACAAAGCACGTCATTTGACACTTTTTGTGTGACAAAAATCTGGGACCCAAATGTAACCGGCCTATTAAAGAAAATGAAGCCGTGAAAATTGAAATACATGGCACAGTCAAGGTGTCAGAAGACCTGTATAATAGTCCTTATTTTGTATGCAGCAGATCAAAATTCTCTAGCATGGCTAAAAATAAAGTAATATTTCCCTCTGAAACACCATGCAGTAGAGGAATAAAGTAATGGAAAATGGAAATAATCAAGTACCTCTGAAGTTTATTTACATATTTTCCTCACAAGTAAATATACTTACTTTACATATTAAATAACATTCACAACCCAACCCTTAGTGAAGTCTTTTTCCCAGTATGATCGCACATGAATGCACCACTGCTGCAGACTGCACACAAAGTTTAAAAGGCAGAAATAAATACAATAATACCAAGAAATCTAAGTGAATGGGAGCAAATCTATTTGAGTGGCCTGCCAAAATAGGGTCAGTGTATGAGAAACACTGCCTACTTTGGCAAAATGACTACCGCTGTGGAAAACAAGTACTTTTAACTAGGGCTGCACAATTAATAACAATATTATCTAAATCTCCATATGGCCAAGTGCAATATTCAAATACCAAATTCAAATTCTTTTCACAAAGATAAAATGTGTAAAAAAACATAATTTACTGTAGTGTTGAGGAGATGCCCTGGCCTATAAAACTCCAGATTTAAGATGTTTTTTTTAGTGAAAATTACATTTGTGATGCAAAAATGATTATTCTCACACTAATCGTGAATCATATAATATTTTTATCATATCATGAAAGCCTACGTTTTACTTCCTACAGCTCAGCCTTGAAATATGCTGACATGTGGGTTGCAACCTTTTGGAAACACCTATTCTCTCACACTTATGAGTCAAGTGTTGAGCAGCGTATTGACTTAAATCTTTTCCTCATGCAAGGCTGCTTTATGAGAGCCTGGCTCTGCTCTTCAACTTACAATACCTACAACATGTAATATCATACTAATGTAGCCATATATCATGTTGCCACAGGAGATTACAGCTATAGCGCTGCAGCTTGACATGTTTCCATATCTATATTGAGTTTTTAATATTTGAAAAAGGGTATTTATGTATTATTATCCATCACTGATGAGCTTTAAGGCCCATTAGGTCGCCCTGTGTGAGTTAAACATGCGACATGATGAAGAGCCGTCATAAAAGGAAGTCACAGTGCACTAACATTACATGATAAAGGTCTGTAGTTAGTATAATTCACACGCCATCCCAACGTCATGTGCTTGCGAGGGTATTACATCAACGTAATGACAATCCAAATATGGCTTTATGGAGGATTATGTGAGTGTAAATGTGTGTGTGTGTGTGTTTATGGGCATTCGACTCATATACACACACGCTCCCACCCCATCAGGAGCTGTGATACAGCACTATTCTACAGACAGGAGGTGGCTCCAGAATTGAATGGGCTTCATTGTGTTCCAACAACACTATCTTGGAGACAGAGTGGCGAGCCAATGAGCACACGCACGCACACACGCACACAGACACACACATCTATACTCGCATGCACACACGCACACACACACACACACACACATACACACACATATACAGTATTCTGTGCCCAGGCTTATGCTTGACCCCATAATGTGCTCTCTCATTTTTTCTCTCTCTATCTTCGTCTCTCTCTTTTTTCCTCTCTCTCAACAACAGGCTTGTTCTCTAAGAGCTGCATATGAACAGTGTTTGTTCACGTTACCTTTTGCTCGTCTCTAAAAGGCCACACACATCTGACACTTTTAAACACACGATGCAGTCCAGTCATTATGCCCTTTTGTATAAACGTTGCTTCTCCAGCAAGTGATGGGTTCTGGGAGTCTTTAATTTTGCTCTCACCATTTACAGAGCAGATTCTAAATATTATTGGAGAACAGTATGCTTTAGTCCGTTAAATCACCCAACAAGCAACCAGCTGTAAGAGATGCAGCTGTCAGAACAGCACTCTGACAGTGACAATGTGCTACAGTTCACCTTTATGGCTACAAGCTAGTAAATCGCTTCCCACCTGTGAGTGGTTAGCTAACAGAGACAGATGATGAGCCTTGTGATGCAATGACAAGTTGCAGCTTCAATTTGGGTCACATGAAGTTTGAGTATAGCATGCTTTTTATTTTATATTTTTAAGAACATTGATGGAGTTTCCAATTGATCGTACACAAATGATTGAGTTTTCAATCGTAGAACTGAAGAACTGTTGAGCATTGATTGCCATTGCCATTTTAAGAACTTTGAACATAAAACAGCCTTATTCTATAATTTGTATTAAGTGCTAATTAGCAAATGTTAACATGCTAAAACATTGAGCTTATGAACATGGTACCTTTTTAAACTGTAAAATGAATGGTAGTTTAAATTGTCATTGTGAGCATGTTAGCATGTGGACATTACCATTTAGCCTCACAGAGACTCTTAATCTTGTTAATCAGTAATATGTAAAACAAATAACAATATATCAGTTTAAGAAACACCCTGTCTGCCTATCAACTACTTTACTTTTCAGTACTATAGTCTATCAACGTTTAGTTATCAGTGTTTACCTTTTACTTCTTTTATCAACTCTGTATGCAGAATTATTAACCTGCAGCCATATCTTTGCATATGGTGTTAGTTCCTCTTAAAAAGCTTTGGCAGTGTAATAATTGTCAATTGTAATCATGCTAGTCAGGTTAGCCTAGATTGTATCATAGGGAATGGATACAAGAAGCTAGCACGTTCTATAACCTATACCGAAACCCCTATTTTGGGAGTTGTGTTGACCATGTTCAATCGAAAATAGGTAACGTTATGTCTCTGGAAAGAGGTACATCATGCATGCTTACTCATTTGCTAGTGTGTTTCTCAACCAGTGGTTGGCTAAAACAGACTGAGGTGACTACTCGCTACAGCTTTAGACTGGAGTAAACCAAAAACGAAACCCACAGCAGTTTTGATCGCTGCTGCTACTGCAACCATACCCTGTGAAAGAGATCACAAAGTGGTTGAGCCCTGCTGTAAGGTTCCTTCTTTTAAGCCACTTATATGCAACATTTTTCTTCATTTTATTTACTTTAGTGTCAGATTGTTTCGGATTAAAGGATTCAATGAAATCTAGAGGTGAAGATGCAGATTGCAACCATTTGAATACACCTTAGCCCCCAAAGCGTGTGGAAGGTAAGGTGGCCTGACACTTAGCAACATAAAAAAGCAGTGACTGTAAAACTGTTATAGCCTCATTGTAAACACAAAACTCTGTTTGTTCTGTTCATTTAAAGGGACCAAAACTGATTTTAGTTTTAAGACTTAACAAGTGCAAACCTAAAGCTCTCATTTAATGACTGTAAGCAGGAGGGACAGGCATATTGAGTTTTTCAGAACTGCACTGATGGCAAAAGATGACGTTGAGATGTGAAAAAAATCACACTGAGGGCTGGTTTACACACACACAAACACACACACACCACACAAACACACACAAACACACACACACACACACACACACACACACACAGGAAGCCGCCAGAGATTGTTGGCATTCCAAATTCAGACTGCGGGAATTGACCATCAGTGTAATGCACAAGCAACTGCCTTCAACAGCATATTAATCTGACGACCTCTCCCTTGTTACCTCTTAAGGTTTTCAACTTTATTGTTTCCTGTTTCCCAGCAGATGAAGTCAACAAAGGATAAACCAACCTGGGCCCCTCCCTGAGGTGGTTTAGCAGTGAAAACACAGACTGTGGAGATTAATTATCCTACGGTTTTGTGCTTTCTGAACTAAAGTGCTGCTAATTAAAATGTGTGAGTGTGTGATTTCATATAATTTGTCGGTGTGTGTGCACGTATGTCTTTATCCGTATACATCTGTGTGTCTGAATTGGAGCCAGCATCTTATTACAGGGAAAATATTTTTTATGTGTTATAACATCAAAAGCACAACAGGGAGAGATTGACTGATGGGTGGAATTATTGATATTTTAGGAGTGTTTTTCCATCATGTGTTTTCAGGTGGATGCACACATACAGTATTAACCTCTGGGATGAGAGGTTGTGTGTTAGTTGTGTGACTGAGCTGTGCGAATGGAGGTCTGATAAGACGAGATAGATGGAATGGTTTGAGCAGCAATGATATTCAATTCAACGAGTTTTTAAATTGGAGTCCACAGGCTGATAGACATCTTCGAGGGCGTCCATGGAAAATAGACCAGCTTTATCTGTGATTGAGAAGAAGAAATTTTGAGTATTCATCAAGTGTTACATGCAGCCAGTCTAGATGGACAGCTGGTTTTTTTCCCCCATTAGGTGGAGTAAAAAACAAACTAGCATTTCACCTGATACACAGTAGTTAATTAGTTGATTAATTGTTTTTTCCAACACTTTGGATAGCCTTGAAAGAACCAGTGATGCTCTGA
>NW_023339729.1:27930961-27938729 GCF_004916995.1 Morone saxatilis | reverse complement strand
AAAAAGGTCCTTAAGGTGATAACTTTGTTCAATTATAAAAAGTACAAAATCCTGGCTGACAGAAAGGGATATATAATTGTACTTTTAACAAGCTTTAGGTAGAGGAAAATGTTACAACAAATCAGTAATTAGAAAATATTGATTTAAATAGAGAGTTGGGTTTATTGAAATAAAATAGGCTGCTAGTAGATTTCCATTCAATTCTTGAACTGGCCTCGGGATAATTTCATGAGCAAAGAACTAGGACAGCACTTCCATTCAACTTTTTTAATTTTGCCACACGAGCAAGACGCCCTTCTTCGGCGTGTACTGGCAAGTTCCCAATGGATCTATTTGAGTGATTTTGTTCATTTAATCAAGTAGCTAATTGTCAGTGTAGCAGAGTGAAATGCTTCCACTAGCCATCACCATTACTCCCAATTTTATTTTATTAAAACTATTATAACTTATATTGTCAATCTATTTTCTCATTCTTGGCATCCCTTCATTGGTACTCGTTTTTCTGCATTTATTGAAATTTATTTTATGCCATGGCCCTCCCTTATGGAGCCCCTGTGGAGATGGGCAACCTGTTTCCCCCCCTGCAGTCTGCTGTGGCCTTTGCCCGTGGCAAGTGCACTTGTAGTCAGCATTGCTGAAGCTTACAGAGTTTAAAACTTGAGTTAGGCCATTACAGTACTCACAAATCAGTTGTATCTGAACAATACAATGATGATGGCGAATAGTTGTAAATGGGCAGTGGTGGCCTAAAGGTTAGAGAAGCAAGTTCTGACTAGAAGGTTGTTGATTTAATCCCTGGAACTGGCAGGATAAATCTGGGTAGGGAAAGTGAAGAAGTCCCTCATTACCATCACCAGGTGCCCTTGAGCAAAGCCTGTAACCCCACCCGCTGTGCTTGTACTGGACAGCTTCCAGGTATGAATGTCTAACAGGCATTCCTACGATAGAGTCTGTCGCCTCCTTTCCAATGGGTACTTTTTTTTTGTTAGAAAAAAGAGAAAAGAAGGTACAAAAATGTACAATGTTCAAGATACAGTGCTTGTACCCTGCTAGGGTACAGCTAGAAAGACAAAGCCTTTTAGGCCCTTTCCTGTACCTTGATTTCTTAGTGTGTACAGCGCTATTTAATACGCGTAATGTCTGTATAATCTGTATGGTTGTGAAAAATGTGGGACACACAAACCGTCCAGTGGTCAAATTCACGCAAGTAACGCACAATTTTAAAATTCTATTTTCCTTCTGCCTGAACATACTGTGAATATATGCCTGTATTTTTCATATGTGTATATATTGTTTCTTTTTATTTGTTTCTGTTTAATTGTGACCTACCAACTTAAAAAGGCAAATTCTTTCTATGTGAAAACCTACTCAGCGAATAAACCTGCTCTGAACTTTGCACTGGAACAACGCAGGTGCTGGTAAAGAAATGGTACGAGCATGATGTCAGGTAGTAACAGTTAAAACAAAGCCACTGAAATGCTGTTGAAAAACTGTTATATGTAAAGCAGCCAACAATGCGTAACATTCAGTCAAACGTAGCCCATCTTTAACCTAGGTATGCAGATGTCTTTTGACCTGCAAATCAGCCAAACTGTACTTAACACTCCATATTTCAATTTTCACTTCCTAAATGTCTTGTCCTGCATTATACAAACAAAAACCATCTGGTACACCCCACAGACTAAACACACAAAGAAATATCTGCATATTCATCTGACTCAAGGATGACTTGTGCTTCCTTTCCAACTGGCACTCCCCTCCCCCCATTAATTGTGCAGCAGTGGTGTGCTCCAGCGCTGTACCCTCAATAACCACACATGCTGGGTCGAGCACAGGTCAGGACCATTTTCTCTCCCTGCTCAGTGGGTCTCCTGAGGTCTCCACAGTAGGACATGACTGTAAGGTGACACTGAGGTGACCAAGCGGGGGGATGGAAAAACAGAGTGGGTGAAAGAGAAAGCATGGCATGGAAAGAAAGTGAGAGAGAGAGACATCCTCAAGGACAGACAAATTCTATTTTGGCCTCGTGGTAAACTCGGCCTGGCTGTCTGACAAGCCTACGACACAGTGGCGGTGTGTGTGTGCGTGTGTGTGTGTGTGAGTGGAGGGGGGGACTGAGGTCACGGAGGGAGAAACTGCCTTATTTAGAAAAGGGGAGCACCCTCCAAAACAGCAGGAGGGGCGAGACAGGAAGGAGAGAGAGAACGAGTAAGGAAATAAAAAGTTTGCAATGCTGTTCCTGTGCACGGACGGTCCTGTCCTTGACAAACAACAGCAGTATGTGGAGTGCTCTTCATCCACCCCCACATGAAGCCCAGCCATGCTCAGTTTGACCTGCCAGAACAGAAATCCATACTTCATCTCAACTGCTGCCCCCTCAAGACCCTGCCTGAGATACCGTGTGTTTGTGGATGTGTGTGAGAGAATATGGAGGGGTTATCGAGTGGGACTAACTGCATTGCAAGTCTGTGCTTTATGTAGACTACAATAGGGCCAGTATCTCACAGCATATGGCAGCTGGCTGCTGGTGCAGCATTGTTTTGCTCAAGCATCTATTTTATAAAGCATATTAACCAAAGTCCATTTTGTCTATGCTGGCCAGCTGATTTAATGGGATTTCTTTATGAGATCCTTGTTAAACTGTTCTGATAGTAATCTTTATAAGCCGGCAAAAGACACGGTCACAGATAAGACAAGATACTAAATGCTGCGGTAAAAGCACAAGCAAAAAAATAGTGAAAAGCACAGACTGTGACCTTGTCCTCAGTGAGTACAGTGGAGAACTCTTCACAGAGATAAACGGCAGACAAATCCAATGAACAAATCACTGCTTAACAATGAAAGCCTCATTATTATTATTATTAAATCAGGGTGTAAGGATACAGGTTGTCATATGCTGTACCGATCGCAAAGCACTCCCGGACCACCATGTGATTTGGGGCTAATAAATTTGACAGTAAAAGAAAAATACAAACTCTGCGTAAAACATTCAGGAAATGGCACAAAGTTCTTAATAGACTGAGCTATGATATGCAATTGACAGTGTGGTCCAGCACAGTCAGAGCCCACATCAAAACTTCTCATCTTAACATAAGAGGTTATACGTAATATTATAATGATGACTGACACATGGAAATTAAGGCTGTATAAAACTAAATTTAAATACTAAGCATGAGAGTTTGTTCTTAGCTCTTACCACAGGACAACTGATGTGGCTGAATGCTCATAAAAATGCCAGTACATGGACCCTGAATTCAGATTTTTTATTCTTTAAAACTATATTATAAACAGTTTATAAAAGAAAGTTAATGGACCATTTTTGTCAACTCCGTTAAAAGAATTAACTGCTACACTTCACATCCATTATGTAAAAACTGGACCTCTCTCAAGTACAGTATTTAAGAAATTGCTTTTTATTGTTGATTTAGACATCAGTTTCTCTTAGCTTATCATTATATTAATAGAAGACAAAATATCAATACAATGCCCTGCTTCAACGCAGCTGCAGAGGCTCACTTTGTCATCCAGCATCAAAATCCTTTTCATCAGCTCCGCCTGTAGTCATGTCCTCGTCCAAAAGTGAAATTAATGACTGAAGTTTTATGCTTTTAAAATCTGGTTTGTGCTGCTCCTAAACAACTAGAGGTGTTGTCACTTTCCGTGACTGTCACATTTCTGACACCTGTTACATTGCCATAGAACTGTTGTATGCTTGTGCACCCAAAATACCAGCTTCAAGATCTGCAGAAACATGTGATCTTTCAGAGTCAAAGTAGAACACCAGAGTGCTACCTTTTATGTGCTGAGCTCCGGGATGAAATCTTTCTCTCTGTAGTTTGTCGGTTGAAGGAAGGTTAGTGATGGTGAAAACTTTGAGCTGTTCGTGCGTCGAGCCATCAAACGCCCTCCAACTGACTAATGAGGGCTCTGAACACTGAATCCAAAGGCAGCAGGGGGTGGGGAGGGTGACAAACCAGGAAATGTGCGTTTTCCTCCTTTTTTTCCCTCCTCCGTCCTCTTATTTTCGGTCTTTCAACACCACACAGGATATGCAGCATGCGTGGGCAGAGGGGTGATTGTAATGCAGGTATGTGTACGATGTCTATGTGTTTTATTGTGTGTGTGTGTAAGCCTACGACACAGTGGCGGGTGTGTGTGGTGCGTGTGTGGTTGTGAGTGGAGGGGGGGAACTGAGTCACGGGAGGGAGAAAACCTGCCTTCACATTTAGGAAAAAAGGTGCGACGAGCACGCCTTTCGGCGCTAACAGCAGGAGGGGGCCAGAGACAGGAAGAGGCATGAGAGAACGAGTAAACAATAGATGGGCAATATGAAAGAGTTTGCAATTGGCGCGCTCGATGTTCCTGTGCCTGTACACGGACGGGCGCGTTCCTATGACAAACCCAACCAGCAGTAATAAAGTGCGGAGTGCTCTTCATCCGCCCGCACACCCGATGAAGGCCCAGGCCATGCTCAGTTTGACCTGGCCAGACCAGAAAATCGCATACCTCATCTCAACCGTGCTGCCCCCCTCAAAGAGCTGCCTGAGAATACGGCGTGTGATTTGGAGTAGATGTTGGTGGAGTAGAATTTATGGCTAAGAGGCAGAGTATTATCGAGTCGTTAGAGACACTTACTAACCTTGCATTTGTCAAGTCTGTGCTTTAGTATTGATCTCAATTTTAAGTTGGCCAGTATTTTCGTTCACAAGCATATGGCACGCCCGGGCGCTGGTGCAGCATTATGTTCCTTTAGCCTCAACATCTATTTTATAAGCAATAGTCATATATAACCCCCAATTATATGTCCAATATTGCCTTATGCTGGCCCAGCTGAATTTTAATGGCATTTCCTAGTTTGAGATCTGCGCGGCTTGTTCAACTGAGCGTCGAGAGTTCTGATCAGTCAGCCCCTCTCTTTTATAGAAGGCCGCCGGCAAAACAAGCCGGTACGAACCACGATAAACACACCCAACCAAATTTTTTGGCCAGCTGTTTGCTTCTTCAGTAACTGACAGCACACAAAAGGCTGACACAAGCAATGAGAAAACATACATCTCCTCGTTTATATAATGAGTATGCTCATATAGCCATGTATCGCTTGTTGAATACCTTGACCTCGAGAGAGATTGCGAGTACAGTCGGAGGTCGGAATCTTCTATGCAGCATGGATCTAACTCAAGAGCGGCAGAATGCCTCAATCCCAATTGAAAACAAATAGGTGCGGGAGCCCTATATGACATTAGAGAACTAATGGTGCCTTCAGGATGTGTTCCATGTAGGATTGGCCAGATATCCCATGGTTTCTATCATTATTCTTTAAAGGCCGTTGGAAAAAAACCTCACAAGAGTGTTTATAATCCGAGAGAAATAATCTACGTTGTCTCTATACACATGCTGTTACCCGAATCGCAAGAGCAGCCACTTACACACCACTGGACCTACCCAGATTGCTCAGGCAGCGTATTTCCGGCGGAGGAGACTATATAGGCGACTACGATTTTTGACCAGGAACCAATAAAGAGAACAATTCCAAACTCCAAGCGCGTAAAAGAGGCCAAGTTGAGGAAACCGCAATTCACCTTATCGATTCAAGAGAGACAAATTTCATCCTGAGCTACATTCGGATGCATCTGCAAGCATTGAACAGTGTGCGACATCTCTCAGAGGAGCCCATACATATTGCCGCCCAACAGAGTACAAAAAAATCTTCATCCCCATGCTTAAGAACATAAGGAGTTATAACAGCGTAATAATTATATTTATACAGTATATAGATGTACTGAGATCCAACATGGAATTAAAAAGTCTGTAATATTAAAACTAATTTAAAATACTAATAAGCCATGAGAGGATTTTGTTCTCATAGCTTTGGACACAAACAAGGACAACTGATGTGGGTATCCTTGAATGCTCCATCAAAAATGCCAGTACATGCGACCAATTGAATTCAGATTTTTTTATTCCTTTAAAAACATAATAATTGTCAGCTAATAAACAGTTTTATAAAGAGAAAGTTAAATGGACCCGAATTTTTTGGTCCAAACCTCCGTTACAAACATAAATTATAACTGCTACACAACTCCTCCACAGATATCGCTATCCTATGTTGGGGTAGATGAATCAAAAACTGTGGACCTTCCCCTTCTCAAGTATCACTATATCTTAAGCAATCGTCTATCGGCATCCTTATTTGATTCTATGCTTATCTATTCCTATCTTATAGACATCAGTTCTATACTCTATGTAGCTTATCCCATTCTATCCTTAAAACTGAGAGTTCTATCTACTCTAAATCCCAGATCATGAACCAGTCCTAAAATATCAATCTATTACCCCTAATGTCCCTAGCTTTCATATACATAACGGGCAGCTGTCAGGGCTCGGCCACTTTGGTCCATCCTCTACCCTTGCCTCATCAAACCCCACTCTATCTAATCTATGCTATCTATCTAATCCTCTACGGCGCGTCTACCCCTCTACTACCCTTCTTTTAGCAGTCTCTGGTGCGGCTGTCCGCCCTGCAAGAGATGTACGATGCATCATTATCCCATGGTTCGATTCCCGATCCATGCCTGTTTTAACAAGTAAGAGAATTTAATAAATGACTTCTGTGACTTTTTATAGATAGTTTCACACCTTACATCTCCTATGCTAGACATGTGCGTTGTTGGAGCTCGTTGCTATCTATATAGAGATACAAGCTATCAGTGTAGGGTTAGTGACTCGTCTCATCTTGCCTCGTGCAATTGCGAGAGCCACTTATATCTTCCATTTTGGAATATATCTTGCATAAGAGTACCACGAGAGAGTTACATTGCCCATACCCGAAACCTGAGAGTAGTTAATTATTTGTCTGTTTGCCCACTACAAGTAACCGTTGAAGCTTAACCTTCCAAGCAGATCGGGCGAAACAACATTGCTTGTGCAGACAGCTCGCTTTGTCAGAGGTCCAACCTGCCCCTGGAGATGTATTGTGCCTAGGAACCCAGCTTACACTGTTGGAGCCTACAACACAGACTTTTACTGCCCGACAGGGAGCCAGTTCTGGCGACTGCAGCATAGATATCTTTCTCCTCTGTCAGAATATAGTCACGTTGCCCAAGCGATCCGGTAATTGATTGTAGGTTTTAGCCAGTAAGCGTTTCTGTTTATGGTATAAATTGTTCTCTCCATATATCCTTCATATGCGTCAATGCTCCGGGCATACAGTAAAAACCAAAAAATATCCAAAGCTATTCCCTTCATAAAATCATTTAGAAAAATAAAACAAAATTAGCAGACAAGAGCCGTATTAATCTGTAGACCATTTGCGGTGAGAGTATTTATGTACGCCTGCCAATTTACAAAAATGCCCTTGACTTAAATGATGCCTGAGAAGAAACACGTAGATCTTGGACCACAGGCGCGCGAACCTTTTAGAAATTCAACAGAATGTAGAGAGCCAAGCCATGGGTGGTATGGGTGCGTGTGGGGAGTGACAAAGAGCAGGGAAACCAGGTGTACAGGTGCGCAGTATATTCGATGCTCTCCGGCTCTTTCATTGAGCATTGTTCGCTTCCGTCCTGTCGCCCCGGGTCCACATATATTCTCCGTCTTGTCAACCACCTCACACCAGGATAGACTGCAGCCATGGCGTGGGGCAGAAGGGGGTGAGTCTGTAATGCAGGTATGGTGTACGACTGTCCTAATTGTGTTTATTGTGTGTTTGTCGACGTCCCCTCCTGTGAAGTGTGTAGTGTGTGTGGTGTGTGTGTGTGTGTGTGTGTGT
>NW_023339729.1:27930701-27930936 GCF_004916995.1 Morone saxatilis | reverse complement strand
GTGTGTGTGTGTGTGTATACAAGGTGTGTAGGCAGAGAAAAGAGAGGTAGTGAACTTTCAGGGAAGCCTGATAAGTCAAGTGACACACACACACACACACACACACCGCATGAGAAAGTGTTCAGAGAGACATGTCAAAAAAAAGAAAAGGAAAAAGATGTGTGTATGTCTGATTCTCTCTCCAGGAATACTGTGAGCACAGCCAGGAGCCTATAGCAGTGTGTGTGTGTGTGTG
>NW_023339729.1:27930470-27930601 GCF_004916995.1 Morone saxatilis | reverse complement strand
AGCAGCAGCAGCAGCAGCAGGCTGTGCTCGGTCGTACGTAACCTGTTGTTTGGGTTAGCATGACGCCGTTTGGACATCCTGGAGCCTAGGATGACCCTGCCTGAGCCACAGAGATTACACACACACACCCA
>NW_023339729.1:27930000-27930451 GCF_004916995.1 Morone saxatilis | reverse complement strand
ACAGCGGTAATGATGCACACAGAGATTGGTTCTACTGTATGATCCAGGTCAATGGAAAAACAATAGTTAGTGCTCATGTTGCTGCATGTTTCTTTTTCCTCTCTTTCACTCTCTGCTGAGCTATGTCTTGTAATTACTTTAGTGCTCACCAGGGTTTTTGCCTCTGTGTCTCAGCACTGAAAACATCTCTTTGTACCACTGATTTCCAGCGGAATAAAGACCATATTAATGCCAAAGACAGCTGCGGGCACTAGTTGCTGGGACAAATATGACCTCCCCATCATTCAGTTTCACCCAACCTTTGCTCTAATTTACACCCAGCACTTTTTATCATAGGGAAACAAGTAATCTAGAATTGCAGTAACTGAGAGTCATCAATCCTTAACATTTACCTGAAGATTATTCTGCTGCTGCTCCAGTTCAAGCCTGCTCAACAGCTACGGCTAAACAA
>NW_023339729.1:27929769-27929988 GCF_004916995.1 Morone saxatilis | reverse complement strand
TGAATAGAACGAGGATCTATTTTTTGTTCATTTACAGCTGCTGTTTGAGGTCACAATCTTTCAGCTTCAGGAGTTCCAGGAAAAGAGTGCAAAATGTGCATTGTGACACCGGTGTGGTATCAGTTTCAGGAGATTACAGAAATCAATCTGCAATCTGAGACAGAAAACCACTCCTCTGCAACATCTGAAACATTTCATTGTAGAATCTGGTGCAGAGAT
>NW_023339729.1:27906045-27929746 GCF_004916995.1 Morone saxatilis | reverse complement strand
AGTGTCAAATATATATATTTTTTTAACCACAATTTACATTTGCTTTTCACTCCCCCTCCGGTCAGCTTTGTAATTCCGCAACCAAGTACACTTGCCTTGTCTGATGGGGTTTGTTTCACAAAAAAAACTTTACATTAATTGTATCAGCCTTCTGCCTCATTGAAAAATCTATAAATATATGCAAACATTTTTTGTTTCAAACATTTAAGTGATGTTGTGGTAGTTGTGATAAAACCCTGCTCATACGTCAAATATCAAACAGATGAGCTGAACTGAAGGTCAGCTCAGAGAAACTTCCTTCAGCAGGTTGATGCGAAAACAGCCTTCTCGTGTGCATTTACATTAATCTGCAGGGAGGTAACAATAAGCAAAACACACATTTGAGTAACGTCTAAACCATCTCATTTAACCATGGAGGAAATATTTATATGCACTCTGCCCCATCTCCAGTAAACCAAGATCTGTAGGTCACGGGTAGTTAACTTAGTTTGGTAGAGAAATTTACTTTGGCTATGCAAAACTGTCTTCAGCGCTCATTGCTGTCCTTCACTGGTGTTCACACACTGCAGGATATCAGATGTCTGCATCCATCTGCTTACAACAACAAGCCTGGTTTGTGGTCATTTCCTACAGACTTACATTCTCACTTCTAACAAAATGCAATACGTTTGACTTGGAAAAGACTGAGGCCTCCATTTTTATTTTAAAACAGTAGCTTTCACCTATAAACCGAAGTAAAAACAAAAAACTCCGGTCTACAAAGTAACAGTTTCAAACATCATTTACATCTTGATTGGACTGCAGCCTTTAACTTAGAAATCAGGGGGCATGATTACAAGACGTTTGGCTGATGGGTGACTCACAGCTAACATCTGATTATTTAGGGGGAAAAAAAAAAAGTCTGCAAAACAGGATGCTGTAGAAGAGGAAGAGGCTGCTGATCTCCGCGTACGCAGATCACCTCTGGCAATGTTAACTGACAGACTCTCTGTGTGCCAGCAAAGCCATTTGTTTTCGGGCTTGCAGCTTAAGTCGCAGGCAGTGAAAAGAGGCAGCAACATAATGAAATTGCTGTGTGAGAGGAAGTAAGGAAGAAAGAATGGAGGAGTTGTGATACGGTGGTGATAAAACAAATAGAAAAAGGTGTAAAGCTGCATATGACAGTTTAATGAGACAAGAAGTATGAAATGGAGACATATATTAACCATTTTATCGATAACCATTTCTTTTTATACACAAAACACGTTGACAACAGTGTTTGACCATAAGATATCTGCCGACTCGCCATGTGCTTGAAAAGGTGAGACAGAGAGAGAAACTAACCACCAAATTTCCCCTGCATATGTCCAAAATACACAAATATTTGAGCTAAATATGATCAGAGTTTAAAAGAGATTCAGTATTCCAGACATTATGACCAAAGCTTCCCTTTGTCTTTTAGGGGGGAAAGACATAAACACTGCAAGGCCAGAAGATGAGTTTGTTATCTGCTGCCACAAAGCAAGGCAGACGCAGCTCGACCGATCATTTGTCATACAGACTTAGACTTCTCTTTTTTTTAATCTCTTTTTTAATGCAACATAACTGCCTTAAAGGAACAGTTCAATATTTTGGAAAGTAGTGGATGGTTGTTTGCTTTCCTGCCTTGAGGTAAATGAAAAGACGTTTGACAGGCATAAGTGGACTGAATTTCTTGGCTGAGTCTCCAGGAAGTTACTGTTCCCGGCCAAGAAATAGTTCAGCACATAGCCCTCCATTTAGTGGCGGATTTTCGTGTTTACACTTTGGTTTTTCGAAAGATTAAACAAATGCAATATAGCATGTTAATTAGTAAGCTCTAGAGGTGTTGTTAGGTGGAATCGGTTACCGTATGGACAGAAGCAGGCCAGCAGCGTCCCCCTTGTTTACAGTCTTTTTGCTAACCAGCTGCAGATGAAAGTCAAGTGTTTCTAAAAAAAGAGGAAGTACTATTCCTTTAAATGCCATGAATAATATGTAATGAAGAAGCTTATACGCAACTACATACACACCATGATTTTCATATTATTCTTTTCTCATATGAACAGTTTGTATTTGTATACTTTGCATCTCTTCTTGGTTTTTGTCTCCTTGATCCACTATTTCTTTATCTCTATATGCTTGAACAATACAGATTTACATGTCAAACCAATGCAGCTAATTGAAAGTGAAAGTGAGAGAGGGAGGGACAAATCACAGGGCTGTGTTCTTAATCAAATCTGGCAAAAGAAGTGAGCTTCAGCTGTGGGGCTCAGGTGGATCTCTGGAGTCCACACACTCTTTCAGACAAACGTCTGGAAAATATCCCCCCATCCTTCCCTCCGGACCACTCAGTCTCTCTGTTCTATTTTCTTTTTTTACTCTTCAGCCCTTCTATCCATTCATTCTTCAGGTTTACATATCACTCCTTTTATCTCCCCATTTTGACTGATGCGCACACACATCAGCCCACTGCCCTGTCTCTCAGCATCAGCATCACTGTGAAGTGAAAAGGCCAGCATCCCCATGAGATGTGGTCTTTGTTGATGTTGTTGTTTTGAAACGTGGGGATCTGGGATGTTGGTTGGGGCATAGTCGACCATTTGAAGCCACGGTGAGATAACCACAGAGAACCAGAGCAGTAGTGGTAGTTGCAGGCCTCTGCCTCCGCTTATGCTGCTGCTAACACATTGAACTATATACTTCCTGCTTTCCACAAGCTCAAATTCTTTCCTGCTCTGCTCTCGCCGATCCAGGACCGATTCACCGCCCAAACAAGTCCAAACAAATCAGATATCATCAAAAAGCTTCAGTTCAACTGGACCGAATGAGGATTGGTATATCTTCCATACAAAACAAACATCTGTCCCTAGAGCAACCTGTGATTCTCAAATAATTACCTCTACCCGACATGAATGCTATAAAAACCTGGATTCATCTTGAGGGAACACACTGAACATGCTCATCAGCGATGCCCTGTTTCACACATTCACACCTGGGAGCTGCCAGGTACAGCTACAGTCTGCTACTGTTGCACCACTGAGCCACTCTAATAAAGTTATACCTGATTAACTGCCTTGCTCAAGGGCAAAATGTCATTGGAAAGAGAAAGAGGTCCATGTTTACACTCCACAGCCAGATTTCTCCAGTGTTTCTCCACAGTCACAATCTCCATCTGCTTCACTATAAACCTCCAGGCTACAACTACCCCCTCATTCATTTGCACTAACTTTGCACTTAACTGCCTATCATGGGGCAGCTCACTCAAACCCATCTGGGAACCCGGATCAATACCTGACCCCTAAACAGCGACCAGGGAGCCGGGCCCACTCTCGTGGGAAATTAGACATGGATTCAGCAGGCGATGGTGTTGGCTTTTGGTTTGACTAGATGGAAGATGAAAATGTTTTTTGTCAGCGAGGCTTGCAGTCGCTGTATACAGAAGACAATGGCCCGGGGCAGGGTGATTCAGACGTGGTGAGGTGGTGAGGTGATGAGTAGCAGGGATTTCCCCTGGGCTGAAAGATGTAGCAGTGACCAGGCGGAAACCTGCCATCAGTTCAGGTGTTTGAGGGTGGGTGACAGAAGTTGCGGACAGTCACAGTACCATGGATTCATTCAAGGATGAGCAGGCCAAAAGGCAATCAAACCCCAACTCCTGGCAGCGTTAGTGCAACATTGATCCACTGAAAATTGTTTTATGTTATAAGCTCGGCCTAAAGTCCTGTACTGCCTGAGCGTGGACACACTGTGACACATTGGGCCCCATGGACACAGATATGTAAAAGGCCCCACCATTCTGCAACAAAGGAGAAAGACACCTACACTGAAAGTGCGGTGTAGTTGTTTTGTGTCTCTTTCAGTGACATTTTCCCCCTGACCCCTTGAGCCACTGGGCCTGTGCCCAGTAGGTCTGCTCAGTAATCCATCCATGGTCCTGGTACACACTTTGTTATTTAAACTAAACCTCACATATCCAGAACCCCAGAAACATAATAGGACCAGATGAGGTGACATAAGCTACACTCGGTCTCTCTGACCAGCAGCAAAGGGCCATCTGTCCATACCCACCCATGTACTTCCTAATTTCGTCAGAAGCAACTTCATCATCCTCACAAATACACCCCCCTCCTCTACATTACAGGTCTTACACTGCACATGCAGTGGCAGGGGTCTTCACGTCACAAGCCTTCCTGCTCCCCTCCACCCCTCTGCCCAACCTCCACATCCCGGAATAAAAAAGAAAAAATGAAAAAGCTGAAGCATCTCCTCTTACCCATCTGTGCCTGTGTCGGATGTCTTTCAGAGGTTCATGGTGGATGAGAGCCCTGCTGATCTGATTCTAGTCTGGTGGTTTTGCTGCAGAAACCGCTATGCCATCGCATTGATGATGCTGGAGTCTCGGTGATAACCGGGGGCCGGGGTCTCTCTCCCTCTCTCTCTCTCTCGCTCTCTGCTTTAGCCGGGTTAACGTTACTCTACAGTCATCTCGCAGTGTTTATCCCCCGCTACTCCGGTTTTATCTACCGGATCGGTTGCGCCGACGATCGTCCCGAGCTGGACTTGAGAGTGGATCCTGTCGGTTGTAGTGATGCCACAGCCTCCTCTCTTGGCTCTGGTGTTTATTATACGAAAGACCGAGTCGAGGTTTGTCCAGAGGAGATGAAAATAAAAAGGGAGAAAATAGAAAACACCGAGCTGCTTGAGTGCGCAAAGGGATGAGCCAAACGGTGCAGAAAAGGATGGAGATGAAGAGATGAGGAGGGACACGGGGTTGACGGTGGGGGGGTGATCGCCGCTGTCTGCCGTCCTATTCGCCGTTTTCTGTCGTGTTTACGACCCGCTGTCGCCTCCTCCCTCCTTTTTTATCTCTCGCTCCGTGATGCGACTCCCTCTCTTCCGTCCTCCGCGCTGCGCTCTGCGCCCGCTGTGACGCCTTTTCCGCTCTTAAGAAAATAAGATCCCCCCCCAAGCTCTCTTCTCTTTTACTTCTTTTCCATCATCTTCCCTCTCTGCCTCTTGATCAGACAGGCTTCGAGAAGGAGGGGGAGGTGGAGACGAGTGCGCGCGCGCGTGTGCGTGCGTGCGTGTGTGTGTCGGGTTTGTGTTTGGGGGCAAGTGAAAGAAGACGAAGGCAATGAAGGAGGGGCCCCGCGAGAAGAGAGCTCCTCCCCGTTATGCTGCTTATCAGCGGACGAGGGGGGCGCTCATCATGTAGGAGGGAGATATAAAAGGAGGAAATATGAGTGGTGGAGGAGGAGGAGGGATTGGTGGTTGTGAGTTTCTGCAGAGGCTTAAAACAGACAAGACTGCTATTATTACTGCTACTCTTTTGATACTTTGAGAAGTCTCCCATACCCTAAATATATCCAACCCCATGCAAGTTTGCAGAAGTGAAAAACATGACTAAAAGTATGTGACCACACCAGAGCCCTCCTGAGGTTGTGATGCACATTACATACCAGAAATAGATAAAAATAGATCAAATGTAAAGTGACCAGTAGTGCTTGTCATACCACTACAACGGTGTAGTTACTGATCGCAACTCCCTCGCTTCACCAAAATCATAAGTGGCCCTTTATAGAGCCAGTGTTTGGTTTGTCCATTCTGGGCTATTATGGTAACAAAAACAACACCTGCTATTATCAGGTGAAAATACACTAATGGAAACTAAGCGTTTCTGCCAAAAGGATCCTCCTAAATGTTACACACTGGACCTTTAAAGGTGGGTTGAGTGATTCTAGGTAATGCAATTTTAATCCAGTACACTTTTTTTTTTCCAAATTCAGTGAATGTGTCCTTGCGGTCCGCTAGCTTTCCACTGTGCGTGTGTGTGTGTGCTAAAAAATTGGCGAAGTGGATTGGACCAGGCCACACAACACTAGGCCAGACTTGTTATTGCAGTTGCAGTTGCAGTTGCATTATAAGGGTGGCATGAGAGGCTCAGTGGCAACATCAACCTTACAAACAAATGTGTTGCTCTGCTGTCCACACAATAAAATTCCAGGGTCAATGTAAATGAAGTACCATCAAATATTCCACTGAAATATACCATCTAACAAACTAATCACTGGCAAAAGGCGCCTACATTTACAATACTTGGTTGTGGTTGCTTGCATGGTTTCCTGGTATTTGTCATGCTATTTAAATGTATAGCCATTTTGGAAGATACACATACTGTATTCACTTCTTAACTGAGAGTTCTAAGATTAATTTCTCATTCGTCTGTTCAATATGAACCTGGAGCTTGGCATAGTTAATTAACACAATCTTATTTATTTTGTACAAAACCCAAGGCTAAACCACAAATTGCAGCTTTTACCCTTTCCTTTTGTAAGGATTAAACATAACATGTTAATAAGTGAGCCAGGGTATAAGGCTAGAGGATTATCCCACCTGTTTCCCCCGTTTCCATTCATTATGCTAAGCAAAGGTTACTGGCAGTTGGATCCAGATTCATATAATTCAATTCACATTTTAGCACATTTCACTATGTGTATTGAACAGACATTGATCTCATTTATCAGGGCTAAGATAGTTGGAATTACGACTTGGACGTTGACCTTAACATGAATAACTGACTGGCTCAGCAATGTGTTTACATGCACAATGTGCAATGGGTTTTTTCAATATCCTTATGTGTTTGGACATGCACATTGTGCAACCTGGATGAGACCGTATCCCAGTTTAAAAAAAATTGGAACATGCTACAAAAAAATACAGGATTTCTTGTTCAATTTTCTCACCATTCTGTGCCACGTGTGCAGGTCCTTCCTATACTTAAGTTAGTCAGTTAAACAAAAAAACAATAGAAAAGATAAAAGAAAAGATAAACAATGTAATAGTTTATTTATAAGGTCTGACACTGGTAACGCTGATAATACATTGTTTTGTTGCTCTCATCTTCAATTACAGATGATTAGAGAGAGAAGCCAAAATCCAGCAAAGTGGTAAATACTGAGTCCAGGCCGAAACCCAACTGGGTTCATCTTTTAAATTAACTCAGTGGATCCAGAAATGACAGACTTGGTTGCACCAATGCAGGCGGAAAGGAATTACATTATTTTACATGTTCAAATGTTTTGTCAGTGGTGGACATGTTCAGCCCCCCACACCACTCCAGCTTCCACCTGCAGGCTGCCTGTAAGGGGTTTCAGATTCTTCCTCATCACACATGCTATGAAATATGTCTATGTTAACGTATTTGCGGAGAGTGATGTCGGAGCCTAGACACAAACGCCAACTATGTTCTGCTGCTGTAACAAACATTTCAGAACTTCAGTCCTCTGGAAATTACTTTGGAAGCCAAAGTGTTCCTGTTTCCACACCGGTTAGTTCAACCTCAGCTTGTTTTATTTTATAATCAGAGCTCAAACCACCGAGACAGCTTTTACCTTGGATAAATACATGCATTAATGTAAACGTGAACAGGAACAGGAATGTCAAACATGCTTGCAGTGAGCTGTATGTGGGTGGACTAGCTACTAGTACTTTGTGTTTGCACATGTTGTGACTTTGTTTCTCTTTCCATCAGTCTCATTTTTTTTTTACGGCTGACAGAAGGACAACTGATTATCATAAAATTTGAATGCATGTGAAACATTATGTGCACATTAAACCTATATGCGTCCATATCAAAAACTGTCAAGTACTGTTTGTTGTCAGGTGATGTATGTAAATGCTGGCTGTATAACGAATTTCCCTTCAGGGATAATAAAGATACTCTTGAACCATCTGGAGTATATATGTTTTGAACCCTGTACTTACAGTTCTTTTACAACTGCTTGTGTTTCGTAACATTTAACATTATGGCTTATTCAAGAAGTGTAAATGAGTAATTCCACATCAATAAGTAGTATCATGCTATAGTTTTATATGAACCTTTTGAGACCAAAACAACTTCTTGGATCTACCCGTGTATATTGGCACTCCTTGACACACCTTGAATGTGAGTATATAGTTCTGTATTACTGGCCTGATGCTCAAGGAAGCAACTGAAAGGTAACTGAAAGTCTAGTAAAAAAAAGGTAGTAGCTCTGTCAGACTGTATGCCTTGAGCTGAATGCTGATGTTACCATCCTCACAATGACAACGCAACAATGCTGCACTTATACTGTTTATCATGGCCAGTTAGTTAGTTTAACGTTTTCTAATTGGCACAAAACACAGAGTAGAGCTGAGGCTGGTGGAAATGCCATTTTGCAGGCATTTGGTCATGAATCAAAGTATCCGACAAATTAACATTTTGACCTGATGATCGTGTGAGATAAAAAAATTCAGGGGATCACGAAAGTTATTACAATTCATGCTGAGGGGGACTCAAACAGCTGTACAAAATTTGAGAGGTATTAAGTCAAAAAATGGCAATTAGATGACATTTAGTGGTGCTAGAAGACAGATTAGGGGCTCACCAAAGCAGGCATCACCTTCTGGCGAGCATGAATGTCTGTACAAATTTCATAGCAAACCATCTAATAGTTAGATATTTCAGTCTGAACCAAAGTGGTGAATGGACCGACTGACAGCGCCATCCACAGAGACACACTGCTAGCATGCACATTAACACACTCAGAAGAACCAAAAGAAACTTAAAATCAGGCACCGAAAATCACAACATGTTTATCTAGCCATTGCATGAATATGTTCAGTTTTAGCTTCATCACAGGAGGCCTCAGATGCACTGGTCTGGGAATTTTTCCAGCTTTTGACAGTTTGCTGGGACAAACTTGTGTTTACTAATGTCTTCCAGTGTATGTTTGTTCTATAAATTTGCAGCATGAGTATTAGTTTGGTAATGTAACCCTTGTGAGGCTCTATTACTCTGAATAAGCACTACAAATAAACCGCGACCTTTTGTATATTTGCCGACTCTTATCTTCTTTCAGTGGAATAAAAGGGGAGGACCATGAGTGTTTTAGCCTATTGACTGTGTGGCACACAATACAGTTTTTATTTTCTCTCATTTCTGGCAACGGTGTCAAATATCAGGATACAGTTGGGCCACTTTTTCTCAGTCATGCCTAGAGACAGTTGTTTACTGATGTCAACAAGGAAGTGGTGATATAGTTAAATCTTACAATGTCCTATGACTACTTGCTTTATAACGAGTGCCTGGGTTGGCGCAGTACGTCATTGAAGTTGCCAGCGCTTCAGCTTGTTAGTTACATACAGTAAATACAGCTGGATGTTAGGCCCCCAGTAGTGCAACATCCCTCTTATCAGCCTGAGATCATCTACCCCACAGCCTCCATTTGCTCTGCCTCTGAGCAGTTGGCTTCTGTTGGAAGGGGGCTTATAGACCCACATATCAGGCTGCTTCTGCCTTTTATCAAATATTGATATCAGCCTGTCAGCACATGCAATGCGACAGAGGCAGAAATACCTGGAGACCCATCATATCTGGAACATGGTTGGAAATGAAAAGCCTCTTCCAGGTTTTGTTCTATTGTTTTTTCTTGAAATTTGAGTGTTTTTAGCAACCCAGGAGGTGTTTATATTGTACAGGTATTTTACAGACTGATTCCAACATTTGGATTCATTCTTATCACTATACATACATTTGGCTACTTTTAGGCCACAAGAAATACATAAATAAAAGCTGGGGCTGGGTGACGTCAGTGCCTGTAGATACCTTACTGTGGGGACCACAAACATATTTTGACACTTTTTTCATTAAACAAAATATATCAACCTGCTCAATTTATACATATATATTATATGTTAAATATAGATTAAATATTCAAAAAGTCAGTATAAACTAAGATTATTAGATTATAGATTATTTACATAAATTTGGATGTCTGATGAGCAGAAGCACCAAAAATGCCAATTTACCATCTATTACTTAAACCCTTAAATAAACAAACAACAAATGTATTTGAAGAATACATTTTAATGGGGAATCTGACCATCTCACAGTCTGAATACAAGAACACCACCAGTGCATGAGTAAATACTTACAGGAGAAATTGAACATTTGAAACCTTTGCTATATAAAAAAAAAAGGTCAAATTTAAAACTTATGAAAGACCCAAAAAGCCCTAGTTCAAGACAAAATGGAAAACCTGCAGATTCTCAACATGGATCTCATTTTCCTAGATGTATAAGTGAGCACTGCACATACACATACACATAGACCCCCAGAATGTGAAATATTCAGCAAAAGAGCCTTCTCAGATGACACTGGAGATATGACGGTTATGGAGAACTTTCATCCGAGTCCAGACAAACCGAACGGTTACTGTTGGCTACAGATTAGACGTCTGCAACCACAGAGCTTCCTCAAGATAAAGTTCCAGAGTGACAAGACAGAAATCTGGAGTTGGAGAAACACTAACTGAACTCAAGGCAAGGTTAGAGACACATGGATGTGTGTGTTGAGAAAGTGCACATTATCTGTGGTTTAGTTCTCTGAGACAAAAGGGAAGAACAGCCATATAGCTTAATGTGTTATGCCTGTAGTACATATTTGGGTACTGTTGACACAAAAAACATCATTCTTGTCAAAAGCTTTATGACTTAAAGGAACAGATCGACATTTTGAGAAATACGCATATTTGCTTTCTTTCCATAAGTTGGACGAGAAAATCTTTACTGCTGTTATGTCTTTATGCTAAATACAAGGCAAGATCAAGGAGACGATCAGGTTGGCAAAAAGACTGTTTCCCTAACTCTGACCAGCATTTAAAAAAAAATAAAAGTCAAATAACCTTAGCACATCAAATAGTCGCGCACACAATACCCCCCATAAAACAGCAACTTATCGTTTTAGCAACTTTGGTTTTTACATGGCTTAAACAGACATCAGAGGTGCTTGTAGGTCGATTTTGGACAGAGCCAGGCTAGTTGTTTCCACGTGAGTCCAGTCTTCGTGCCAGGCTAGGCTAAGCAAACTACTAACCAACTCCGGCATCATATCTAACAGACAGACATAAGAGCGATTTTGAAAGGCATATTTCATTAACAAAATGTCACCAAACGTTTGAAAAACATTTGCTGAGAAACCCCCTGCTTATAAAACAGTTTCCATAGACAGCAGACTTTATGGTTAGTCAAATGTCTGATGAGATGGTTGCTGATTTGCATTTAGAACTTCCTGTTTTGGAAGATGTGACTAGGATATCAGAACCTCTTGTGGTTGTTTCACTCTATAAGTACCTTTCAGGAAACAAAGTTGCCAGTGAACAAATGTCCACTACTAAAACAAGTCACAAATCCTCTGACAGTTCCTAAGGTGCATGTCAAAAACGTCAGCAGTAGTGTTCACTATCAAAGATAAAGCACCAGACTTCATTGCACTCACAGCAAGAATGTACAGACACTTGACAGAATAAAGATCACAGGATTTCTCCTTCACTACCAGAATAGTGGCAGACATGTTGTCACACCAGCATCTGTTTACACACAAACACACACATAGCTCTTTTCCTCAGATGTCCCAGTTAGTGAGTAAAGTCTTGTGTATTTACCTTTTCAGTTTTTCTTCTAATCATTTATTTCCTTTGCCATGGAGTAATTAAGCCAGAGTCAATAGTCCAACTGCAGGCACCGCTGTGTACGGCATTCCTGCTTCCAGGTGACACTAACAAGCTCTTCCATTAAAGGTGAGAAGAATCAGGTGAGTGTGGGCTGAACAGCAATACACACTCTCCTCTGTGACAAACTGCGGTGGACATGCTCATTGGTTGTGTCTACAGCCTAAACACACCCACAGAGTGGCAGGTCCATTCCGTGTAATCAGTGACGGTACTTTGCTTGTCCTCTTCCCTTTTCATGCTTTTTACACGTATCTGCTGACTCTGCAGAAAGAACAGGATCAGAAATGCATTCAGTGTCTTGCGCAGCATTTCATATTACTTGGCGTCATGGTGGATAAGCCTGCAAGCGTACAGTTACAGTATGGGTGGTTTACTTAACTGTTTGAGCGGCCCAAATCAAACTGAGTCAGAGCCTGAAGGCTTTCTCCTTGAAGATACTCTTGCCAATACTGTCTGTGACAGATCTGGAAATCTAGCTCCACATTGCCATCTGATGGGCTGGTTGAAAGAGTGGCAGCAATTGGGGATTCAATATGAAGGTTTGTTGGTCAGACTTAAGCAAAGAAGACTTATGTTTAAAACCTAAAGTATATTGGAGTAAAAGAACAAACACTCATGTTCAAAGCCACAGCAACCTCATCATA
Source organism: Morone saxatilis (assembly GCF_004916995.1). Taxonomy (NCBI): domain Eukaryota; kingdom Metazoa; phylum Chordata; class Actinopteri; family Moronidae; genus Morone; species Morone saxatilis. Next base: position 27,917,568 of record NW_023339729.1, on the reverse strand, counting down.
ATGTCTGATGGCCTGATTGGTCTCACTGAAGGGAAAAAGCATAAAGATTATGTTTCAGTTAGTGTAAAAACACGGTCACGTGAGACTCTCAAGAGGATGTTAGTGATGATAAAGGCTGATGCAAATAAATGTAATCTAAGCTGAAGTCTTTTAGTCTTCCAATGTGCAGTGGTGGAGAGTAACTAAGCATTTTGAGGTATATCAGTTTTTTTATTTTTTATTTATTTAGACTTTTACACCACTTTTATACCAATATTGTACTTTTTACTACACATTATTAGAGCGCAAAAGTAACCAGTTAACAGATAAAACCTTTACATATGAAACAAATTATCATCTAGTTTTTAAATATGGTGCTGTCACAGATTTAGCTACGTAACAGCATTTAAAGTACTTAAATAACAGTAATGCATCAGTAAGAAGAATCCCATAATATAACAATGAGAGTCATTGTGCTGCCTATGAGTGCTTTTACTTTTGATATTTTATCCTTATTTGTTTCCTGACTGACCCAATCTGAACTGGAGTCAGTTTGCAGACAAATCTTCTCAAATCTCAAAAACTCAATCGATGTTTGACTTAGGGGTAATGGGGTCTGTATTATGTGAAATAACATGCACAACATTTTTCTTTGTGGCACTTGGTGGTATAATATTTGGCTACTTCAGACTGAGGTTTTGTTATTTATGTAAAAAAAACGAAAGTGTCTCAGCCCTGGAACAGAGCCCGGGACTGTCAACATCCAGGGCCACGGAGCTTAAAGCTCCCCTGCTGAGACCATCCATCACAACAACACATGTACGCAGTATGTTTCTGAAACAGAGTATAATTCAGCAAAGCACTACTGTTTATCTCTCGGCACACAGATATCATACAGCTTCATTATCAAACATAACATACACAGAGATTATAAAATGAGATTTGTAATTTCCGCCGCAGCCTAAGCTCTTACACTGCAGTGAACTTACTTAAGGATAGGGCTGAACAGAGACTATAGTATAAGTAAAGTGCAGCGATGGTCACATTTGGTTCAACCTCTCATCCTTCACCTGACTTTTCATTTCCCTCCATTTTCTGCAAGGAGTGATAAAGTTAATTGAAGCGACTTTGGAATTGGGTCATGGCCTGAGCAGGAGGAAAATACCAATTACCCCTAAAATGAGCAATTAACAACATGCTCTGTGTCTGCTTTGATACTAAACAACTCTGCAACAGTACAGCTCCAGCTTGGTGATTTGAGGGTTTAATGGGAATCATTTTTTTTCCATTTACTTTTTAGTGTGTGTTTCTAATCACTTCCCTGATTAAGCCAATTAGGGGTTCATAACAGTGTGAAGTTAATTTACGGAATGAGATTAACTCCTGACTTCCAAGAGTGAGAGGCTATATATATGGAACTTTAAGCGGACATATTTTAAAGTCTAAAGGAATCTTTTTTTTTTTTTTTTTAGCAGGCATAAAGCAGGGACACCATGGTAAAGGAGACAAACCAACAGTTACCTTATTATGCCAGAGAACCATGCTGTCACCGTTTATATATTTGTACATCTCTCACTTGCATGTGTTTTGTCAAAAAATCCTAAAATTAATTCTGGAAAAAAGAATTACACTTTGGAAGAAGCTGAAATTTAAGTTTCATTGCAACAAAATGCAATGCATCAAAATACATCAAATTCTTACATCCAAGAGAGAGGGCATAGAGGGTTCGTTTTGTGGGTTGAAATTTCAATTGAAGTACCTGACTTTTGATTATTTCACAAGGTTATTCTGAAATCACGGTGGCTTAGATTGATTTAGATTGATGGATCCATTTGTTCCAACAATCACTACTTAATCACTCTGCTCCTCCCGTGGACCCTCCCCACTCTTACCCATCATGGTGGATTATATTTTTACTTCAGTGCATTGTGAACATAGCCGCCGGTGCTCCCGATCCGTCAGTGTCATGCTGCTGAGGTGTCTGAGGTTGTCTTAAATATCACGTCCGAAGAGCAGACCACTCTTCACAGTCAATAACTCAAACATTGTAGCTATGGTGAGCACTCTGGTTCAGAGCAGAGTCCAGTAAACAACCTCTCCCACATCTCATACTCATGCTGTAGCTTGTCTTTCATTACACAGCCACTCAAATCCCTTCATTGTTATACCTCCAGGTTCAGTTTTTTTGGTTGTTACAATGAGAGTTGTCAGATTAAGATTTGTGTGATTTTGTGTGAGTCATGTCATGAATCTCATGTAGCTGGATTTAAATCCTTTTTTTCTTGCCACTGAAATTTAGTACAGAATAAAGAAGAAATTGCATAATTCCAAAAATATATGTACAGCATGGTCATTCTTGAATGATATACTTTTTACTTTTTTAAGGTCTCCATACTCTTTTAATACTTTAAATATTTAAAATACCATATTTTGTGTCATTTATATTGCAGAAGTCATTCAGTGCATTTGTATTCTGTAAGTGCTTCTTTATGTACTAGTTTCCTAAGTGAGATAAGTGACTTGTCAGCTGGTTGTGGCTAACAACAAACTGGTGAAAATGTGTTTTTAAGAAAAAAGGATTAGCTTGTGTTTACCTTCCCTCCCAAGACAAACACTCATGTACTAATAGTTCTAACCATTCTAGTTTGTTTCAAAGCATAGCTGTACAGAGGAGTTCCTCTTTTTCTCTGATGAATTACTGGCAAGGTGCTTTGCTGCCCCCCTCTTATGTGACCACCAATCACAGGTGTCGTCACGGCGGTCAAATGAGTCAATCTTCAGGTCTTGTGTGGTGTTGATATAAAGAGAAATCCAGAGAGCCTTTTGATTCATTTGGAGATATACATTCATTAGAAATAAAAAAAAGTACTTTCAAACGCATCCATTCATTTCATTTTAAGGCCTTACAGTATGTAATCATTCTCAACTCCACAAACCCTCAAATGAGATTCCTGTTTGCAGATACACATTTTTACATCCGACAATAATGGCTACAATCTGGATTACATATATTTACAATCACTCATGACCAGCATCTATTACAGAGGAGCAAACATCACTTCACACACAACACCATTTTCTCTGTTTCAGGGTTATTGCCTGCACACTGGCTTCGCCCACTGTTTAACAGCAACACCTTGAGATCCCCAGTCCTTCCTCCATGCGTCTCCATGCACCTTTAGGTCACTTATTTTTAGTTATGATACAATAATAGTATTTTATCGGTCATCCCAACCACCTCTTAAAATCTTTGTTCCTCTGAATCCATGTGCTTCCTCGCTGCTAGAAAACCCAGTCCATCTCTTTCAAACTAGCACCCAGTACCCGTCCTTGGCCTTCTTACTGGGGTCCCAGTCCTCCCTGGGTGCTCTGGCCGTCGCTGTGGTCACTTCCCCACAGGCGGTAAAACTGACTGAAGTCCACATAAGGCGGGACCCTGCCCGTCTCATCGGGCTGAGCTGCCTGGCTGCCCCTCTGGCGGAACAGGCTTCCATCTCCCGAGCTGGAGCTGGAGCTCTGCGTCTGGGTGTTGGTGGACTGGAGGGTGGCCGTGGGGCTCTGACTGCTGGGGAGAGTGGAGGAACAGAAGTGGGAGGAGGAGAAAGGTGGTTGGTTGGGGAGGGCGAAGAGAGAAGAGGAAATAGGCATGAGGGTGGGAATAGAGGAGGAAGAAGTGGGGGCGACAGAGGAGAGGAAGGGGTCCATGTAGGGGGTGGAGAGACAAAGGAGAGAGGTGGAGAGAGGGAGAGGACGGGGTGGAGGAGGGGTGGTCGAAAAAGAGAAGAGGGAGGTGGAGAGGGGGAGAGGAGGAAGAGGAGAGAGGGGGTAAAGAGGGGAATAAGGGAGTTCGATTATGGGCTGTAGGATGTTGACGGACGTTTGGCAGGTAGCGGGGAGGAACGTGCTACAGGAGCGGAACAAGGAGAGGCGAGGACAGAGTGAGGACACAGGATGGATATTGGCAAGTCGGGGCCCACGAGGAAGAGAAATATAGACGTGAGTCAGACAGTGAGTGACAGGGAGACGCAGAGGCAATCCTTGCGGATGAGCTAACAAAAGGCCAAAGCGGAGAAAGAAAATGCAGCAGACCCAAAGCAGCAGCGGCAAGTGCTACGACTGCTATCACACTACAGCTCGTTTCAAGCAGGTAACCTCAACGAGCAAAGGGCACAGTCCAAACACGCTGCTGGAAGCTGTCAGTGAGTCATGTTTGTTATAAATGAGACATGCAATTAACTTGGAACAAGAACAATTCAAATGACATGTTAAGTTCAATCCAAAGAAGCCTTTATGGGATGCTTTGTTGGGATTACTGGTCCAGACAGTACTCCGCTCTGTACAGTATCCATGCAGTTATAGGAGCTGAACCTGTGAACGTCGTACTTCTACTGTTTACCTCGTGATTGTCATGATGAAAGACTGCCACTATGATAACCTTCCAGAGTTGAAAAGCCACTTCTCTGGTGTACACTGTTTGCTTATGGGAAAGTTCAATATTGAATACTTTTACAGCTGTACTTGATCAGTCTTCTCTTTCTGGTCTGCCAAAGGGGCCGAGGCATGATCGACAGAACACCCAGCGGTGGAACAATGGGGAAGTGAAAACCATGCTCACACATAAATAAGCATAGCAGTGGAGGGACGCACAAGAGTGAAAATCAAGCTTACCTAAAATAAATATAGCAAGGGAGGGACGAGGGAGTCGAAAATCTTGCTTATCTAAAATGTACCCAAAATAAACTCAACAGTAGGAAGGGAAGAGTGGAGTCCGAATAAAGCGCACACAGAGAAAACACAACAGCAGTGGGGCAAGGGAGTGAAAATCAGGTTTATGAAGCCACAACTGCCGTGTGATAAAAAGCAAAAATCAAGTTCATTCAGATCATGCACAGCAGGAAAGGAGAAAATCAAGCTTACCCAGAGCAAGCCGGGACAAGACACAAACCAATCTTACCCTGGCGTTGGTGTGCCTTCCTCCAGGGTGGAGGCAGTGTTGGTTCCATTGGTGAGGGTACCTTGGGAGGGCATGACCAGCGAGAGGGTGACACTGGTTTTACTGGTGCTCTGGCTGTTGGAATAGGGCACTGACACTGGGTAGATACGGCCACCTGAAAGAAGGGCAAACAAGTAAAAGGTTTTAAAAGTCATATTCCATTATTGAGTCGTGTTCATCGCAGATAAGTTAAAGGTTGCCAATCAATTGTTTTGAAATGAAAATGTCTAAGGTACACCAATGTTGTTTTCCAAACTTTTCACAAGTATTATTATCAAGAAAAAAAAAAAAAAAACACTGTAAAACTAGTGTGCAGTGTCAGCATAAAATGGGCATCTTGGGAACCTGGGGTAAATTGGATTGTGTTTCTGCCTAGACTTATTTCAGCTATGTGGTATTCTTGGCTGCACCTCTCAAAATATTTGATTTCTTTCTGTAAAGGCTGGCTGCTCAGATGTGGATAAACTAGCATTATTTTAAGATTTCTTTTGAAGTGTAGCTCTCCACTGGTGTTAAGTTTTCAGTGTGGGACTAATTTTAATCCATGCCTGAGAAGCCAACCCTAAAAATTCAATATAATCCAAATCCAACAGGATTTGGATGCGTTTCTTAAAATGTCAATATGGTTCTAATTTCCTGTTCAAATTAGGGATGTCCAAATCAAGTCTTTTTGGCCGATATCTGAGTTATCTGATACTTATGTTTACCTAAATGTTGATTCAATATTTGACACATTGGTTTAACAGCTGTAGACTACTAAACTTGGCCTTATTAAACCGTATTATCTTATTTTTCAAGAGCTACACCATCCAAATACTGCAGGTCTTGGTTCAACACTAGCTAAAAAAGCTGACAAGATTAAATTATTTACGATACCAATGTGGTCCTATGCTACGTAAAGAAGGGTTGTGAGTTCACTTTGTCTTAAAGGGTTACAAGCCAAAAGGTTGGAAACCAGTGATACAAAGTGTTGTGTTGCTGTATGAATGTGACATTACATTTACTACATGCCTCCAAAACTTTAAAAGGTTTAAATGGGGAACTTTAATAGTGTGGTTAGTGTGGAGGTCTGTTCACTTAGCAGGTGTTGCATGAAATGTGAACCAATCCCAGAATTCCCATTCATACCCTGTGTGGGCGTGTGCGCTCCGTCAGCCAGCGTGTAGTTGAGCGTGCGGATGAGCAGGGTCATGTCCTCGTGCCGAGAACAGTAGGCTGCCCTCTGACGGCCGGAAACGTAGACGTCGTGGTGCAGCCGTTTAATGCGGTCCACCACCGACTGAGCTGTTGCCTCCAGACTGCTCTGCTGGGCCAGCTCTGCTGCTACCATGGCAACAATTTCCTACAATGGACAACAGAGGAGACAGAGCGGGTCAGAGGTTGTTGGAGTTGACGAACTAAAGAACACAATGAGTACGAGAAGAAAGAATGGAAAGTGAGAAGAGAAGAAGCACGAATTAAATAAAATACAATAAATGTGGAAAGAAAACAGCTGAGACTAAGAAAAGAGAGAAGGAAAGGACAAGACATGGAGGGTAAAAGCATATTTATAAGAAAAAGATAAGTGATACATTTTGATTAGGTGATTTGCAAATATAAGAAGAGAAGACATTTATTGCAGAATTAAAAAAAAAACACCAGAAAAACAAGCGGAGGGAAAATGGTTCAGGTGGTAAAAGAATTGTCAGGATGAATCTGCAAACCTGATTGGCCTGTTCGGGGCCGTGGGCGGACTCAAGGGCATTGATGAGACCCTCTGACATCAGCAATAAAAAGCCTGTCACGCTGTCTAAAGACTGGCTGCCGTGAATCTCTGGCTCCGCAATGACTGGCCTTGTCTTGGCCGCACTGATGGTGGAGGAGGACAGAAAGACATGTTAGTAGATAATATCAAAGTGAGAGAGAGAGAGAGAGAAGAGAAGAAAATAAGCAGAAGAGAGAGAAGAAGTGGAAGGAGAGAGAAAGAAGGAGGAACTGAGATAAAAAGAGAGACATAAGTGCACCTGACCTAAATACAATAAACCCAGCTAATCTCACACATCCAAAGAATCGCTTATACTTTGTCCACATCAAATTTCCTGCACTCTCTCTGATGGCACCAAGGAGGAAATTCTATAAAGATTCTATTGTGTGTTTTATTGAGGGTCATAATTGGAATGACTCGTAGATATCTGAGCCTGATTCGCTTGGCCTGCATGGCAGACAGGAACAGGAAATGAGAAGTGTGAGAGAGGGGGCCCAGGATCATGGAATTTCAAGAGGCTCAGCTGGAGTAACAGAGAGGCTGGAACAGAGTCAGATCTAATGATAACGACCATAATATGGAGACAGAGCCTCCACTGTCCAGGTAGTGCTGAGCACACACACACACACACACACACACACACACTGCTACACACTGCTCAGTCAGAAGCTGATTCCACTTGAACCACAGTTCTTAGAGGCAAAGTCTGACATTGTGTGAAGTACGCTTGTTCGCTTTCTTGCTAAAAAAAGTAAGTAAGACGATCAACACCACTCCCCTGTCTGTATGCAAAATACAATCTATATGTAGCAGGCGAATAGCTTAGCCTAATGTCACTTAAAGACTGGAAATGGGGAAAACAGCTAGCCTGGCTTTGTACAAAGTTTTACAAATCTACTTGCAGACACCTCTAAATGTTAAGTTACATCCGTTTTGTTTAATCTGTACATTAACAGAAAAACAAAGATAAAAACAGTAACAGTACTTCCTGGAGTCTCTGCAGGTTGCATAATAGTGACAACAAGACTCCAGGATCTCACTGTATCAGGCCAAGAAATAGTTCCAGCACATAACTCCCTGTAAAACCACGACTTGTTTTGTTCAGATTAAACAAATGATAGGCCAAGATGGATTTTGTTGCCTTTGGACGGAGCCACACAAGCTATTTCCCTGCTTACGGCCTTTTGTTAAACTCAGCTAATGCACTGTTTGCATAGCAGCAGGAAAAACAGGTGGACTTAACAACCGCAACAACGGCAGTGAATGAGAATGCACAATGGCAGAACATCCCCTACGTGGAATGCAGCAAACATTAATACCTTTGTGAGTTTCTTGCTATGACATGCCCAAATGTCTGCTGTGAAAAAAGTTCAGTGGGCGCGTCCCAATTATTTTCTTGCTCCTCGTGGCACGCTTGACTGTCCTCATCACAGCTGCAGTGGTCTCAGTGAAGCTGAGCTGCAGTTGACTAGTTTACTACAGTTTTCCTTTAACTATAACATCGATGACTCAACGCCCAACAGACTGTCGTAAGTGTGTTCCGCTTTGTTTGTTCCTGCTTTGAAGAGTCTTATGGCGGGAAAAACAAAAACGCAACAGAGTTTATGTAGGCTATCTGAGTGAGGGGCTAAAAGACAATTACAGACTATTTCCAGGGTATTCGGTCATTTTAATCCATTTCCAGGACTGAAAAAAGAGTTCCCAGGTTTTCCAGGGTGCATAGCAACCCTGGATTGTTAATAGAATATGTGTATATGATGTGGTGTGAGCATTATGACTTCACCTGAGCAAGTCAATTTCATTGTAGTTGAACTTCACTGGGTAGTCTCCGAGCCTCCTGGTGCTGCTCTGACCAGCAATCTGCCCCGCCTGCCTTACACGAGCTGAATCCACACCTGTGTAAAAAGGGGAGGAGGAGACAGGAAACACTTTAAAGATAAAAAGAGGGGGGAAGGGAGGACATACAGACATGAAGAGAGGACTTTGCGGACTGCAGAATAAGGACAGGCAGAGGATATGGGGGAGACTGAGAGGAGTACGAAATTTTGTATGGGGACCGAGAGTATAAAGCAATAAGACAAGAGCAATAAGTAGAAGCGGGAGAAGGGGGCGGGAGTGGGGAGGTGTGTTTGGGGGTGGATGAAAATATGAGGGGAGAGGTCACCTTCAGCTGGGTTAATGGAATGACTGCCATTTCATTTAAATCATTCGGAGATGGGCCTGAACAACAGAATCATTATGTGACTCCCAACTGGAGACAGAGGGAAGGGGAGAGAGAACAGAGAGAGACAGCTCTGCCTCCTCTTCTAATGGTGTGGTGTGAAACGCTGGGAAACAATGCTGCTAACTCACCATTACACTCATTACAGGTGCCAGGCTACACCTAATGCTTCTTCTGCAAAGCTAATCACAATGTATGTATTTCCTGTTACACACACGACCCTCACTGCTGGCCCATTAGCTTGGCTGTCCACTGTTATAGCTGTGTGTGTCCACGCTAGCTAGTCCTTACTAATGGCTGTACATCCTGTACAGACAATGAAAATAATGTAATGTAGGTCTGAATGTACATATAGTACAATGCTCATCTGATTTTGTTTTTTATAGACCAATGCGACCAACAGACTGTCAGAGCCACAGTTATTTAACTAAGCAAAAACTGAAGTCAAAAGGTAAAACAAAATCCCAAAGGGTTCATCAAAGCTAAAACTATTAGACAGACTCTTCAACTCGACAAACACTTAATCTTAATTATTAACTGTTATTTAAACTTTGAACAGTGACCGTTTTCTTTTTGTCTTTAGGATTAATTTCGTTCTTGTAATGTTCCCAGAATGCCCTTGACATAAAAAAACAACAGCAAAGTCAGCAGAGCACAAGAGGAATGAGGTTCCAGTTGAAAAAGATCAGAATAATATGCCTCTGAGCTGAGAATTTCTTCTATTGGTGCCACAATGCAGCACGTACAATAACATTAAACCTTTTCTTTGACTACGAAAACCTATATGAATATTCTATCCACTTAACATTATGACAGACTATTGCAACAGCTAGTTCTCAGGCTACAGCCAGCTCAACTATTCAGACTCAGAGATAATAATAACTGTTGCCTTGACACTCAAAACCTGTGTAGGCATATTTATTTTCCACTCAGAAAATTGGAATCAGGAATCAATAATGGAATTAATAAACAATCTGACCAAAAAATAATAATAATTCCTATAATAGTTTAAATAAATCTCAACTGAAGAAGTGAAGCAAACAAACCCTGGTCAGATTGTCTATGTATATGTAAGTGACTGTCTGTGCGTCTCACCCAGAGCAGCCAGTCTCTGCAGCTCGTCTTCATTGTCAGTGCTGTGTGGTCGGCCAATCTGGAGAACCTGGTTCTGGCCATCGCTGCTGGACTTGCACAGCAGTGCTCGGTTGGTACCTGGAAACCCAGAAAAAAATACAAGAATTTACAGACGATTACACACAACTATACTGTAATTTTCAAAGATGAGACATTTTGCTTTTGAATTTTTCCAAACATTATTGATGCAGACACAAAAATGAACTGACGTTGCTCTGAGGTGACTCACAAGCCCAAACCTACGCCAGTGAATCAGTGGAGATACTGTGCTACTTTCACAAAGCTAAATATTAATAACTGGATGATGAAGCCAGTTGCTGACACATAAGCTGACCAGGGACAGATCAATGATTAATTCACTTTTATATTAACAGTTTGGGCCACTGAGCAGGAGCCTGATGTGCTGTGACACTACCTCCACGTAAAAGAAGATCTGTAAAGGCCTGCAGTGGCTCTTCGTCTCATCCGCAGACAAGGCCATCCAATTAGCCACATTATATTGAATTTGCAGACAGGGGTCCATGTGCCCCTCTCTGTCCTCTCAGTGGGGCCCTGGGCTTCAGCCCCTGTAACTCTGTTTTAATCAGGCAGTGCTGACAGGACATGTTGCTTATGAAGTGTAGTCTTTGGTAACAAAATACTCTACATAACCTCTTGGTAATCCTGCTGATAATCCTTATGTTCATGTGTGCAAAGCTGCAATTGCTACATATCTGAAAATAATAACCAACCATGCCTGTTGTATGTTCATTTAGCCTTAACTGGCCCCCACACACCCCCAGCATATCAAATTATGGGTCATACGACCTTAACTGTCAAATATATTTCACATCAACACACAGCTGAAAGTGCTTTTAGAGCACACTTATGTTCAAACCTCCTTGGGATTCATGTTCTTCAAACTTTGAACTCTTGACCCTCACACAACGGGTCAGTGGGGAGACCTACTTTCTCCTCGCTACTAATTAGTACACCCCCATTTTCTGCTCTGCGCCATGTCCTTGAGGACAAAAGAAAAGTAAATCCCAGAGAGAGTGGGTGAGGGGCTCTTTTCCTTTGCCTGCGACAGAGTCTGCTAAGATGTAAGCAAGACAGAAAACATCTAAAACATTGTATTTAAGGGATTTACACTCATAACCAGAGTTACCCTTCATTAATGGTTAAATCAAGCAGAAGTAGTAGTACATATATATATATACACATATATGTCATATTAGTACTTATATGATTAACTTCAATTCTTAAAGAGGAATACCTCTAAGGAGTTCTTGTGGCTCCTCAGGGTGTGTGTGTGTGTGAATGTCTCCCACAGTCTCATTTGAATTTCCTCACAGTGAAGGATCTAAAATGGCCTGTTGATTGGTGATGTAAAATATTAATGACAAATGTCTCTTTTCTGTGTTGTGGCTTAAGGAGTCAGGTGGGAATCTGTCCACACAAACACACACACAC
>NW_023339729.1:27902093-27906026 GCF_004916995.1 Morone saxatilis | reverse complement strand
TAATGCCCCTGCAGCTGTTGTCTGTAGGAGCTTGATTTGGCACCAGTGGCTCAAAAACAATGACCAACATTGTAGGTATGTTTTGAATAAAGAGATTCAATTTGATTTCAACATCTGTCTGAAGCCCACATAAAACAACTTGTGGGAGCCATTTTCTGGTTCTCTGTAGAAATAAACCTTCTGGACAGTTTTAAAACACGTTTGCCGTTGGAGCATTTCATTTCTTCCATCATCTATGTGAGACCTACTGATTTTGGTAAAGGTTTTTCAAAACTTTTAGTAATCTTTATCAAAATAATCTAGATTGTTATGTGGAATCATTTTGCGACCCTTCTTTTGGTTGATCTGCATCTATATGTGTGGATTTGTGTGAGTAAGAGCACATGACCACAAAAATATTTAGCTGAATATTTTGTAACACTGTAACCTTTGGTCTCTGGTTACTTATTATTGGCTCTATAATAAGTGATTTAAACACCTTTTACTGTGTATGAATTGTTTAGTTTAACAAGGTTGAGCATGGTGACCCATCACTATGGGACAATCCTTAAAAGTTACAAATGTCTCTTCCTCATAATATCAAAGTATTTCTAAAATGTAAATGAGTATTTAGAAAAGCACTTATAAATAAAATGTATTATTATTATTAAATCTACAGTAGGGGCCTAGTACTTACATCACCTCACCAAATTACCACCCCCCCCCCATCACTGGCCATCCACCCAGCAGAAGTGCCCTTGAGCAAGACATTGAATCCCTCACAGCATAGAGTACTGCTTTGTAGCTGCTGCTGACCTCACCCTTCTACAGAAAGTTGTGAAATAAAATGAGCAAACAAGATAAAAGGCTGAACGGATACTTCAGTAACAGGATGTGAAATAAGCCTCAGGCATACATGCCCAACCCAAATCCAGCCCTTACATGCTCTGCCTGTAGCTGATGCTGTGCATCGAGCAATAGCATACATGCTACTAAAAATAGCACCTGTGTCTGCTTAGTAGAGAAGCAAAAGGAGCATGAGAGAGATAGAAGACTTCATAAAAGGGTTTTATTGGCCTAAAATGGGTGGCAGGACCTCTGTTTTGAGATCTAAATCTAAGATTTGGAGTTTCAGGATCTTTTCAGTGCCCGTTAGAATGAAATATCTTCCCTGAAGCAGGTGGAAATGGCCTATATGAATTTATAAAAGTCCCTATCTACCCTCAATCAGTCTAATTAAAGAGTCTGTGACTGGGATTTTCAAAGAGTGAAAAGGCCTTAACCAAAACCAGTTTAAGCCTGACATCTACTGGTGTAAAGCAGTTTCTTCAGTCATCATCTACTTTTGTCTGCTCTGTGCTGGGAACCACATTTTACAGCACTACTACAGAGCTGAAAAATTAGGTTCAACTAAAGCGCAGTGTTTCTGTCAAACATTTTTAATGAGTCAGAGTCAGACTTTGGCTATCAAGACAACTCCGTCCTGTGTAAACGTGTGTGTGTGCGTGTGTGTGTCCATACCAACGTTGGCGATGTAGAGCTTGTTGTTGAGGATCAGCGCCACCACGGCCGTAGCTCCTCCTGACACCTCCTGCTCCAGCTCTTTCAGACGGTCCTGCACCTTCTGACTCTGAGAGGAATGGTGGAATGACACATTCTGACCAGCCGGGAGGAGACGAGGAAGACAGAGAAAGAGAGGAGGAAGGGGGAGTAGTGAAAGAAAGTGTGGGAGGAGGGAGGAGGGAGAGAGGAGAAAAAGGAAAAGAGGAAATAATCAGAAGGAGTAGGCAGATTGAAGGAAAAAAGACAATGATAAATGATGAAATGAGACAAATGATAAAAAAAAGGAGGTGAGAAATAAAATAGTATTGACCAAGAGACATGAGACGAGATGAAAGGCGAGTGGAAGCAAGAGGGCGGAGTGGTGGAGGAGGAATAAAAGAAAACAGGTAGGAGGTGAGATGAAAAGGGATAAGAGATGAGTGAGAACACAGGAGATAGTGACCGTGAAGGAGATCAACACACGTGTGAGAACGGAGGAAAGCAGATTGCGACTTGATATTCTTAATTAACCAACTCGAGCAACAAAACGTGACTAACATCCTCTTACAAGAACACCTACAACGTCAGAACTGAACATAACACTGTGTGAAGTAGGGAAAAGCAGAGATTGAAAGAAGAGGAGATATGGGACGAGGACAAAAAGATGAAGGGGGGGAGAAGCGGAGGCAGAAGAGCGGGCAGAGCCGGATCCAGAGAAGGAAAAGTGAGACCGGCTTATCTAATGAAACAGGCCGATGAGCCCAATTAGAACATAACAAGCTCATTCTCCAATGGCTGGGCATTAGCTCACACTAATACCCAAATCGGCGGTTGCTATGGAAACCAACAGAGAACTCCTCTCTTCAATTTTCAGCTTAATCTGTCAATATGGTTTGCAGAGCGCGAATGTGTGTGTGTGTGTGTGTGTGTGTGTACCTCATTGTGTGGTGGGAGGTAGTTGGACAGGTTGGCTTTCTCAGCCAGAGCATCATCTATCGTCTCAAAGTAGCTCTTCTCCACCACATCGAAGGCCTGCGACGACAAAAACATGGATCTGGATGACACAATGCTAAAACTATACAGGTCAGATTGTACAGTACATCAATGCAAAGCATAATCTGTAGAAATGTTGTAGAAATGCATGTGAACAACAGTAAGTATCAGGTTAGCTTGTCAATGGAATGCTGTTTTGCATCCAACAACCACAAACGAGTCTGACTAAAATGTGATTTACTTTGAAACAGCTCACTGCCTTCCAACTTCTGCAGTTTTCCGAAACCGACAATGCAACATTTGTGCCAACTTCACACAGAGATAGTCTAGGTTTGCAGAGGTGAGAAAGTAAGCAGCTTAGGGATGGGAATGTGTAAGATTTGTACTAATACCATTACTGATTGTGCTTATCAGTCCAATTCTTTTTTTCAATTTCCTTTTTGATTGCCGATCAGTTTTCTGTGTGGAATAAAGTAGGCCATAACAGGTTTTCAGCATCAACGCAACCGTTTTATTATCTCTGAGTCTGAACATAGTAGAATTAGTCATAGTTGTTTGAGTTTCTTTGTGAAATGAGGCTACACTTTGGACTGTATCTTGTTGTTGCACGTTTCCAACAGCCAGTTTGACGTCATTGTTTTGCCACGGTCAGAAACACATGCTGTTACTGATAAAAGGAATGAATAAACTCTGAGACATACGATTCCAACGGATTGTACAATTTGGCACCGGTTCTCGATTCCCATCCCTAAAGGAGGGGTTCAACTTCTTTCTGTAAAGCTCTTTTTTCCTTTATCACACAACTATTTCTATCTCTTTTTGTATGTACGAATGAATGCCTTACAGGGGGAACTTTTTGAAAATGTATACTGTTACTGCCTTATTAAAACAGATGTCTCGTCTCATTTGCCTTTTGGGTCTGAGTAATAGATATCAGATCATGTTGTGTGTTTCTCATTTTATGCACTTTAGAAGTGAGAATTTTAAGTGATTTGGGTAAAAGTCTATTTTTCACTCTAACTAGAATATAAACACATCATACTACTTGGTTTGTAATCATTCTATATGTAATACAGCCACAGGCAGACCTGCGTGAGAATCCTGCGGACGTCGTTGTCTGTGTGACTGGAGTTGAGCTGTCCCAGCAGTAGCTCAGCTGTCAGACACTGGGAGGCAAAACTGGCCACTCTGCTGCCGTCATAGCCGTTAAAAACCCCGTACAGGAAACAGCCATCCTCGCCTCTGATTGGTGGAGAAGAAAAACAACAAACATGTGGCTTTGGTTTCACTTCAACAGGGGAATTGTTATTTCAAAACTCTCAGGATTGTAGTGTGTTCTGTGTACAGTGGAGGGTTCAGAAGCGTGGGCAGCCTAATGCTTTTGTATTCGGGGTTATGTGACACGTCATGTTTGAGAAC
>NW_023339729.1:27901249-27902082 GCF_004916995.1 Morone saxatilis | reverse complement strand
AGAACTGACAGTAAGCAGACAATCTGTACACCCTCTATTTAAGTTAGCTCCACATTTAGTGTTTGTGAATAGACACTGCAAAGCATAGCTGCCTCAATAAAACTCCTCCTTGTGCTGTACCTGCAGCAAAATGAAACAAAAAACTATTTCACAAGCAAAAAAAACAGAACAGGAAAACCTAACTCGTAACCACAACTTTCCATCTGAGATGCAAACAGTGGTTATCACCCGAGGCGTGACTTTACTTTTTGTCTCAGTTACTTTCCATGCTCTGTTGTTACGGAGAGCGTTTGTGTGTCTGACCTGAACCCGAGGTGTCCGTCCTCGTTGGTGTGGCTCTGAGTTCCTTTACCATCGGGGCCGTAGACACAGTTGGGTGCAGTGCCGACCCCGCACATCTGACACAGCGGCAGGTCGTCTGTCCAGCTCTGATGCTGTTCTCTCTACATTATAGCACAAGTAGTAAAAAAAAAAAGGTTATCTGTTGCAGGTTAACTAATATATGAAAACAATATTTGCTTAAATCTGCTTTTTATAAACTACATTTATGGTTTAATTCACCCCAGGAATTGAAATAGTGACAGTATGAAGTACTGAAGTGTCTTTACAAATACTTTGATGGACAGTTTAAAACAGTAAGGCAGACGTTCGGTTTTCACTATTATATCTCCCAATTGTTCTACAAAGTGTTTACTTCTACTGTACTATTTTAATAGTAGAGATTCCCTTCTTTCTTTTCTTATAACTGTTAATAAGTCTGCCTGGCCTGGCTTACCTTAAAGCATTACCATGCTGTGTGTGTGTGTAACAGGCTGACACTACTAAGCTTCAAC
>NW_023339729.1:27899173-27901227 GCF_004916995.1 Morone saxatilis | reverse complement strand
ACAAGTTGTGTTGTGTAATAATGTGTAATAATGTGTAATAATGTGTAATAATGTGTATTTCCACGCAGTTTCAAACAATAACATAAAATGTAATTCTGATTTAAAACTGCAGGCTGTATAAAGACACACACACACTGTACATAACCACCAACCTAATGTATATCAGTTTATTTGTTTTTTATTTATATTCATGTATATATAGACCTATTGTTTCTCTACTCATATGTGCTTTATAGTTCTGTATGTTACCAATCTTTGTTCAGCTGTGTTGGTTTAAACTGTATGTGGCTGTCTATCTCTATCTTTCTGTAAAGTGTCCATGGACGTGTGTGCAAGTACACCGAGAGCAACTTAAACCGGAGTCAAACTCCTTCATGTCTGCACACATTAGTTGTCCAGTAAAACCTGATTCTGATTTCCATAACTCAACTTTAACGAGCTCCTCTCCGAATTGGGTTACTGGAACAAAGCTACAGAGCCCAGTCTGGTTTAAAACGATGTGCGGTGCTCACTCATATCACGACAGGAGTGACAGGTAGTTTAACAAACGCAAAATGCAAAGTGTTCCCTTTGAGCCACCATCTCTGCAAAAGTCGCTAGCTAACGTTAGTTAACCAATTGCCTCGGAGTATTTCACTGATGGTGTTAAAGCTACGCGGCGCTGTGACACGTTAGTACCGGTCACACAGTTACCCCCTGCTACCTTTACTAATCTCAGGTGACCTCGGTGATTAGACTCTTAATAAATCTCATTATTTTGAGATTAAAGTTGGACCAGCTAGCTGTTAGCACACCACTTCTTAAACTCAAGTTAGCACTAGCATCTGTATCTGTATCTGTACGAGAAACACTGAACAGAACACAAACAAAGACGACCACCGGGGCAGATAAAGTAGACCAAAGTGCCGTACGAGCGCAGTGCACTAACACTAACACTACAGCTCAGTGAGAGTGAATAAAAGCTGAGTTTTCACTCACGCTCTGCATCAAATTCCTACGCTGGGCCGCCATGTTGGACGGTACTCGTTGCGTTCACGGACTCATCGCAAGGTCCGCATTCCAAGTGTCAATGTGGTGAAAAATACCTGCTATTACTTTTAGAGGGAAATAATTGATAATAAAATGAGGTGAAAACATTTTATTCCAGTTTATTCTGTACCACGTTTTTTTTGTGGCTGTTATGATAATTCACAGTTACTGATGTGATCATAGAAAATGTAATACGCTTGGCATTTAGCAACTGTTTCCATTTTGTACAAACCAGTCCGGATTGTTGACTTGATATTTTAAAATCAGCTGTTGATTGTATGCTCTCTTCTTAATCTCTTCCCTCCTCATGTCTTGTGGCGTTTTATGTATTCAGATTTATCAATCATTAATGCGCCCCCTAAATTTCCCACAGCACTTTAAGGCAACATATGTGTAACTTTGTCGAACTCACGTGAATTTTTATTTTTTAGTGCTAAATTATTTAGGTTGTCTGTACAGTTGTTACCTAAAACGCAGGTTTACATTATAGGTATTCATTTAGTTGATTTATAAAACGGAGGGGGGAAAAACTACAAGCACCATTTCGCTTTGTTGCTATGCTGAATTTCTTTGACAACATCGCCACCGTATGGGTGTATGATGAACTTCAACACTAACTACCAACCCACCAACTACATGTTGCTGATGGCTCTTGGGCCTTTGTTTTAAGTTTTACTTTTCTCAAACATTGTCTATTCTGGTAAAATGATAATAAATGCATCTAATCTAATATTACATTGATTTCTGGGATGATGCACCAAAATGAATCTTAGTCTTTGGTAAAAGTCTGTTTTTAAAGCTTATTCTATGCTTAGAATTTAGGAAACTAATGTAAATGAAGTCAGGAAGTAACACACTGCTGAGCAGCTTCCGTCTTATGCAATCCACTGTTTTGATGAGCAGGGGGAGTAAGAGGAATGAAAAGAGTTGGACATATGTTATCATTTCACCAAAACAAAAGCTCTTCTTGTAAAATCTGCACTTAGATATGACTACAGGTACAATTCCTGCCAGTGGAGGGAAAC
>NW_023339729.1:27897750-27899140 GCF_004916995.1 Morone saxatilis | reverse complement strand
CACGGGGATTATTAAAGTATTTCTGATTCTGATTCTGATACTGCACTACAAACTAAATGATCTACAATATACAATATATCTACAATATATGTGCTACTTTGCAGACTCGTGTTGTTTGAATTTGTATTGCATGTTAGATGTATGTGCCACACTAGTTGATTCTCAAGATTCAAAAGTTAAACAGATTTAAAGATAATATTCACTGTATTTTAACAGGTTATAAACAATCAGGCATGGCAATGAAAATGCAACTAAAATCCCTCCAAAAAACAAAAAGTCATTTGTATCTTTATCAGTGTTTTCTTTATTTTCATTGGTTAAAATCGAACACATCAAAAACATACATTTGTACACAATCTTTTTCTTAAATCTTAACTTTTTAACAGATTTCACAAAGGAACATCACACATTTCTACGTCTACACAGTTGTACAGTATAAAGTATATATATATGCATATATACTTTGATAATTTGGTCACATTTTTTGTTGCTGTATTTTTATAGTTAGTATTATTATCCCAAAATAAAAACATCTCCTTACCCTGAAAGCAACATAAAGGATGAGGCATGGATAACCTCACCATATATCTTACCACAATAACACTCAACAGAACATAGATCTTCTTTCTTTTCTTTTCTTTTTTATACAGAACTAGCATAATGCCCTAAAATAAAGCATAATCTTTTTTTAACACTCTAATATGCTGAATTATAGATTTACATATATTTATAGAGAGATAGATATACTTTATTCTTTAAGAAAATGGAGCAATGCATGGTCATAAATACTCAGGATGTTCATGGTTGCCTCATCTGTAGATTTGTTGAAATAAAGAGTGAAACACAATAGGTAAATCACCTGCAGTTCTTTAGTGTAGTAAGTTGTCTGTAGGCCTGCTGATATGAGTGTTGTCATTTTTGTGTAATTTGGGATGCTCTATGATGATGACAAATGCTTGTTTTGTTCTGGGTTTTTACGTGCTTAAGGACAAAATCAAGACTCAATTCCATTAGCTATGTTTTCGCTCTAAAGATGCTCAAAGGGAACTGTGATAATTGTGCATGTAGGGTATACTTTGACCTGTGTTCGTCGGATTTCGCTTGGCAGTTAGCACTAAGGCAACAATTGAGAAAATAAAAAGCGGGTTCTTTAGGGAAACAAGATAACACACACCGTCCTTACATCCACACATCATTAAAACCCAAAAGAAACCTTTCAACACACACACAAACATACTCCAGTGTTACAGTTGAGGGGATCAGTTGCCAGATATGCCAATGTTGCTTGTTTGTCTATGCTGAGGTCCTGTAATGCACATCTAAGGAATTTTGTCAGCAGGAACTCGATACTCTGAACGTGTTCTTGCAAGTGTGTGTTTGTTGTGTGTGT
>NW_023339729.1:27885474-27897712 GCF_004916995.1 Morone saxatilis | reverse complement strand
TGTGTGTGTGTGTGTATTTCAATGCTGATTGACAGCAGACCTCAGAAGATGAAGGCAATGTGGTCACAAGCACTGATCTGCTACAGGGTGACCGCTTCTGCAATAACTTCCCACTTTCCCGACTAAACTTTCACTGACATCTACAACCGCATCCAGTGTCTCTTTGCATCCCACAACCCCTTCCCATGGATGTCCAGAACCCCTTGCTGTTGTTCTACTGCAGACTCACACCTAACTGACCTCCTGTCCCACCCCTCAAGGTTAGATTTGCCTCTCAAAATCTGTTGCAGACAAGTGACCTAGAGATAAATTCTGTTTTTTATCATACATAAACAGTTGGAAATCAGCCCAATCACTCAAGTGTCATGGGTGTAAATTCCACTAACTTCTTCCCCCAGCTAAATGCATTAATTGTTGCATGTACACACTAATAATCACTCAATCAAAATTATATAGCACCAATGCAATACTGTGTTAACTTTACCCAGTACCCATGGATAGAAAACCACCCAAGACAATGTGTTGTTTTAACTTAGTGTAAATGTTTTTTATATTACTGTTAATAATAATGTGTATCCTTTGCAGTGTTGTACACTTAACACATTTGTGACAGTTTTCAAGCTTAAAGAGAAACTTTGCTGATTTTCAACCAGCTTTGTATCATTACGATGTGGGTAGTATATGCAAATGAAAAATGTTTAACTTCTCTCCATGTTGCCTGCACCCAGAGCTTCCCCTTCATTTTCTGGCGAAAGTCCACCTGACTCTCCATGGCTCTAGGGCTGTTGTTCGAACTACAGATTGTACTTATGCTTTTTTTGTATCCTAGCCTCCACGGACAAAATAGGAAAAAGACTTCTTCTGGCAAATGCATGAGAAGCTGTAGGTGCAGGCAACATGGAAAGAAGGTAAACATTGTTCATTTGCATACACTACCCACGTTATAATGACACAAAGCTGGTTGAAAAAAGTTTACCTTTAAGCTTGTTGTGTCTAACACTGGGTCAAAACTACCCATTGGTACAGGTATTGCATCGGTGCCATGTTGACCCAAACTGGGTCAATTTTGACTCAGTATTTTTAGTGTGATAGTGATGTGATTTCCCCCCCAATATCTCAGTAGTCCTGACGCTGGTAGCCACCGGTGCCATCAAAGGCCCCTTCGCTGTTGGGCTGGCCCCCTCCTCCTCCTCCTGGGCTCTCGAGGTCATCCCCACTGAAGGAGGTGTAAGGGGCTCCGGCTGCGTCTTGGCTGGGATCCGTGTATTCCTGGGAGAAGAGGGCTGAATCGGCCCCAAGCTTGTACCTCTGGAAGGCCAGGAAGGACTGGCCCGCCTTGGGGAGTGAGGGATTGCAGATGGAAGACGACAGGGAGGCGAAGAGGATAAACAGATGGGTGAAAGGTGGAGAAATGGATAGAATGGGAAGCAGAGATGCAGTGGTGTTAGAGCAGATGTTTTGGGAGAAGAGAGAGAACAAAGAGAGAAAAGGAAACATTGATTAGTTGGCTTGGAAAGCTTGTGAAGCTTATTAGATACGATGAGAGAATCATTTAGTCAGTCAGAGCACGTTAGTTCTATAGGCAGTAGTGCAAAAAGACTATTTATCCATTGTTGAGCTCCATAATGAGAAACACCACCTTAGCACCACTCCAGTCCACAGTGGGATAGGGACCAAGCAATTAAACTGTAACTGCGTGCATTATGCAGCTGAAGCCATGCACTATAAAATACCACAAATCTCATTTTTGTTGATAATTAGAGATGTTTCAAGGTAACAGTGGGCAAAAGCCAAAGACATCATGAGCACACAAACACACTCAGAGAGAAAAGAGAAAACCACAGAGAGCTGAGCTGATTCAAGCTCTCAGTGATGGGAACTTTCACAAGGGTTTTATTTACTTGTGTGTCTTGGCTCAATCAGATGTTGCAGACAGATCAAATCTGTCGGTTTGGTGTCTTTCAGTCTGATACACCACTCTCCATCAAATATTTTATTGGGTTGGTTGATTGCAGAAAACAAGTCAATACATTTTGAGAGAAACTGTTGTTATTATTCTTGTTTGAGAAAATAATAACACAATTTACTGACTGAATATTTCAGATTTTTTTGTGTTAATATGGATGTGGAACATTTAAATTTAGTATACATGTAATAAAAATGTATTTATGACCCAATAACATGCACAGTTACAAGCCATAAAAATCATATGAATATGCTATAAAACAGTTTGATACTTCAATTAAATTGTCTTAAAACTGTCTGCTTAAACTGCGAAGCCGATCTCAAAAAGCCATAAAAAAGAACAACTAATCTAGCTACTAAACGTAATAAAATAGTTATGAAGATTGGAAAGCATGGACGTGCATAGAGTTACAGAAAAACACAAAACTGGAGAAATCAAAGGAATAGTTTGACATTCTGGGAAATACACAGAAGATTGATACTAATTTAGTGTCTGCCAATATGAGGCTGGTGCCAGCAGCTGGTTGAAGTCCTGTCACTACGGGATGTAACTGATCGTGGCCAAGAAACTGTCCGGCACATATCCCCCCACAACACTCCAAAATGTTGTCTTTACTTTGCATAAATTGAACAAATAAGATATAATTTGTTAACAAGAGAGCTTCAGAGGTGCTGGTAGATGGATTTTGTTGACTCCAGACAGAGACAGCCGAGCTGTCTAACCCTGTTTTCAGTCTTTATGCTAAACTAAGATAACCAGCTACCGGCTCAAGCTTCATATTATAGTGGTATAAGTCATCTCAGCTATGTAGAGGCCAGAAACTATTCCTTTAAGGCAATTAAAAACCAGTTTTAAGTGATGCAAATTTATAAAAACTCATTACAATGATCGGATGAATCAAGTTTTAAACAGCTGTTTCATATAAAACTTAATAATTCCAACCCCTACAGTGAAAAGACAAAGCACAAATCACTCTGTAAACCTTCAGGTTAATGATGAGAGGAAGTGGTGGCCTGCTCTGTAAATTGAGACTGCACTTGTTTAAATGCTCCAGGTTTGGTAGCTGAGAAGAGTGTGTGTGTGCCGGTCATACACCTACCCACCTCAGCAACACACTGCTGACCTGCCTGCTTTGACTTAAGTAAAAACTGGCCAAAACAGAAAGCACATGGCAGATGGAGAACAAAAAAGTTTTTGTGGTCAACATCTTAAAACTGAATAACCAAATATACCAAAAGATACATTCAGTATGCAGGCTTTTCTTTATCTTTTGACTCCTTGTTCTATCAAAATTTTAAAAAGACATCTACATGAATATGTAACATTAGTTTTTGGTTAGGAGCATTTTAAAATTCCAGCAAGCTGGGAGCTTTCATACCAAAACGGATTACAGCAATCTAAGTAGGTGTTTAAGGCCAGAAATCTCAGCATTTGGCGATGTAACTGTTGAGTCATGCCTATTGATCAACAACTGAATCAACCTACCTGCACATACATTATCATTATAATGTCCTTGAGTCAGGAAGTAAGTTATCTAACTATGATAGGCAAAAACATTAAGCAATATCCTACTGCCAACAATGATGGTACAACTGTTCTTATACGCTTACTTCCAGCACTATTTCATGTTACGGGGCACACTTAAACAAGTGCAGCCACAGTAGTAAGTAACAGGAGTGTGTAGAACCAGCTGTGGATGGTTAGGGCAGCACGGGGAGAAGACAAAGCAGAGTCAGACAAAAGGCTGATTGGGCTGAGGGGGAAACAGCTTGGTGTATTCCTCTTCAAACGACACATTCTTTAATTTCTCCATAGAGAAGAGAGTCTGAGCACCCTGTTGGAACAACATCCACACATTTATGAGTACACATGTACACATACGAATTAAAAGGTTCACACACATCCAAGCACTAACCAGAAAAAAGAAGGAGGAACAGTAGTCAAGGCATAAACATTTTCAATAGCTAATTGGAAAGCAAAGTAGGAGTTGAAAGGTGATCCACAATCTTAAGTATTCAGTTCCTTCTTAGGCCATCTATAGCACTAGCCATTGCCACCTAATGGCAGGTATTATATCATGTTGTGTTATACTGTTAGTTATACAGGGAGGTGTGGAGGCACTTACCCAGGTGAAGATGGAGAAGAAGGAGAAGGTAATGGCTGCCCGGGCAGCGTCCCCTCCCTCCCTCAGTGGATTGTCCTCATGCTTGGTCACCTGCCACTGGTTTGCCAAGAAGCAGAAACCCACAAACCACATGAAGGACCAGAACGCTGGAAAGAGAGACAGGCACAGAGACAAGTGTTAAGATAATGATATAACTGTAACAAGATACCACCTGAGAGAACATTTTTTCTTGACCTTCTTTTGGAAAGTTAAATACATCTAATAAAGAAGCTATGAAAGCATGTGTAGCTCTGTTCAGATTATGACTGGATTAAAGACCAAATTATTTTAGAGATGTTTCTAACTGAATATAACTGGTAAAAGAATACTTTGACTTCTTGGCAAAAATGCTTATTTGTTTGCATCTTAATCGAGGGTTACAGAATAGAAGGTGCTGTACATTGTAAAGATTGTAAAGCTTTCTTGGACTGAATACAATACTTGACACTTTCACAGGAAAGGATGACCAAGAAAGCTAAACTGTTATAGCTTGAGGTCAAAAGAGGAAATTGAATTGTATATTATCAACATAACAATGAAGAAGGCTGTGCAGACAGCTGTGGATCAGTTGAAAATGACAACAAACCAAAGATGGACCCCTGTGGAACGCCTCACGTAAAATGAGAAAAGAAAAGCAGAAATTACCCCCAAAAACCAGACACGGTTCCATCCTGCTGACCAGTTGTTTGTTATAACTATACATGAATAATAAGGGGATTTAAACATCATCCCATCACATCTACTGCAGTTGGAAGTGTGGCAGTGGGGGGGAGAAGATCAGAAACATCCAGGTCCAATCAGGACACTTGTACCAGATGTTCCCTTGTTTCAGTACGGTAAATCATTTACAACACAGAGATAGTGGGAGAGAAAGAAGGAGACAGAAAGTGTATGAGTGATGAAAATAGGGAGGGAGAATCTTGTATGTGACAGGAACGGCCTCATTAACTGACTCATCACTTGACTATCTTGTCATCATGTCTGAGTTCACTGCAGTAGCAGTGCAGCAGAGGAGTGGAGGAAGCCACTGGCTGAGACACCAAAGCACAATGTCTCAGAGGCTTGTTAGCGCCAGAAGAGTACTCCTCTCCTCATTATCCCTCTCACACCTTCTCTTCTTTTGTTGTGATGATAACCATGTAATCTTTTTAGGCCACAGACTCAAAAGAGTGCTAATTTTCTCTGATGGTGGGGTATTTGCAGGCCTTTGATCTGTCTAGGAAAAAGGGAATGTTCTTCCTTTTAAACTGATATAACTTACCTGCAAGAAAAGCACCTTGACCCCCTACCCTAATGCATTACTGTATGGTAGCACACAACTAGTGTGAAAGAGTACAGATGTATGCTTTGATAAGAGGGCAATGCTGATACAGCATTTAAAATTAACTTTGCTGTTCATAAACTCCACCAAAACCAAATTTTCTCACACATTATCCTTCTATCCATCCATTACCATTGTGTCAAATGACTGCAATATTAAAAGGGTTGCTCACAGTGCAGTGCAAGGAGTGCTATGCAGCTTTTAGCCTATTTTAGTCTCTTTCTTATCTGCTGAATTTGCTGAAATGTGTGCTATAACAACCTTAATAAACTAATTTAATAACTAGCTTCCATAAAATTTAAAATCCTTGGGTCATTGACCTGATCTTGGCATGTCTTTGGGTGGTGCTGAAAGCTAGAAAACTGCATTGGTGGGACATGGCTATGTTATTGCCTTGTAGTTATTTATTTTATTATTCCATTAGCTTCTAAGTGTTATTGCTTTACAAGCTGCTCGTCGCTTTATGAATCTTTCTTGAAAGGGCTATTTCACTTGAAATAATTTGTCCCAAGTTAATTTGTATCAATTCTAATGTCTTTATACCCATGTTCATGCATCTGTCTCTGTGTTCATGTAATTACAACATGCAGTTCAACATTGCGTTTTACTCTTAAGAAGCTTCACTCTTCCATAGAGAGTATGTTGGAAGTGCATTTAGCAAGAAAACATATTACAAATATGTTGGTTAAAAAAGATTTTATCTAAACCGGGATAATCTAATGAATCTTTACCTGACCTGAAAAAATCAGATGGCTTTTCTTTTAGTGTGGTACTTGGCAGAGGTTTACGTGGTTATTATAATACAGCCCACTCTGTATTTGTATAGGCTTACTCAGTGATAAATGCCTAATCTCATTTAATCTTTAAATGTCTGAAAAAATAGTCGACACATAATGAGTGTTAAAAATACAAAGGAAAAAAAGGCGCTTAACAAAAACGATCCACTATGTTGTATTTTTATTAGACATAAGGTAGGTGTGTGTGTATAGCTAATGGGTTTACCTGACAACCCGATGTCAGCCAGCACTGCCTTCTTACGGTCTTTGACGCTGCTTATCTGGGGAAAGTAGACATCCAGAGCCAGGAAGGCCATGCAGCAGAGAAACGCCATGGAGCCCATAACTACGCCATAATTGCAGGCATTCTGGTTGCGGTTGAAGATGCAATACTCCTCCACTTCATTGGGGCGGTTGATGTAGCCCTCGTTGGCAATGCAGCCGAAGATCACGATGGAGAAAAGCTGCAGAGGAGAAAAGAAGAAGGGATGGGACTGTGAGAGAAGAAATAAGGCAGCCCTTTGGGGCACATGGTGCGTTCAGAAGCTTTGGATAAAAGAGCCTTAATAAACAGGATACAAGTTGAAAACATTTTGTGGGAGAGACGTTTTTCGTTCTTTTTACTGTGAAAGGCAACACGGAGGCTGACTGTGGCGCACCAAAAGACCCATGTCTAACATTTTTAAGCCCAGCGGTGTCTTCACACACATCTACACCTACTTCCTAGAATCTGCACTCCAGAAAAGCAGCACTTTTATCACAGTATGTCCCCAAATCAGCACAAACTAGTTACTGCACTTTAACTCCTTCTTCTATCTGTCCTGTCTTCTATCTGTGCCACATATGTCAAATGACACAATGCTACACAACACACCCCTTGTACTGTCCCCAAAGATGTGGGGACATTCATTACTCTTCATTCATCCTATTAAAAAGCTTTCTTACTGTTTTGTAGGCTTTACTACGGTTGTCTTTTGTACTGTTTTGTCTGTGGTAGGAGTCTACTTGCTATAATCCTGTTATTTTTTCATGAATCTGTATATACTAAGAGAATCAACAATTGTTTTTTAATTCCCTTATGTGAACTCTCTGTTCAGTATTGTATTTGTATACCATGAACTCAGCCTTTTCTCCACTTGCATTTTTTATAATAATTCATAAAAGCCCCCCAAAGAATACCACCTGCTGTAGTCAGACGGTATATTCTTCAGCGTGACGCTCTCAGCCCATAATGTCACGACAACCCTGCAGGGGAGTTTTATGAATAATCCCTCGTGTCTTTCACAAACAGGTTTTCCCAAATGTGCCTCTGGGTTTTCTTTTCAAATATGGAGTTTGACTGCAGAAAAATTAGCCTTTCTCCGCTATTCTGAAATTTAGTATGACAGCTACTGAACACACACTGAAATGATTAATACATTTATAATGCTTAGCAAAGATGTTATGTGAATGACGATATAGAGGATTCAGAAAATAATCATACATTAGATATTCTGTTAAAATTGTGTGAAAATAGGATTTAATCATCATTTACAAATCCCTCCACCTTTTAATTTTGTGCTTTCAACAATTCATGTTTCAACCTTTTTCTACACCGAAGGCCTCAAAGTGGACCAGGGCACTGCTGACCTCTACCATATTTAGTGTCATATAATAGTCCAAACGAATAAAAGGCTACAGTGAGTTAGCTTAGCATAGCATAAAGACAGGAAATGGGGAAACAGCTAGTGTAAAATGTTCTTTCAGTTCTCGTCAGTACTACCAAACAAGATTTAGCATGCTAATTATTAATCATTTTTAAAAAAAAATCAAAATGTTGAAGTTTCTTTAAATCCTGCATCTGATGCTGGATTCAGATTATTTCTGTCTGTGGGGAAAAAGATATAGGTGTATCTCTTATGAGAAACAATTTACCTGAACCTAAACACCCGGACAAGCTTTGAGTTAAGTTAACTAACTTGTAACCACTGAATTTAAAAAAAAATTCTGGTCACTTGGGGGCATATCTCTGAGATGCCATCACTTTTAACTTTATATTGCAAACTCATTAACAAAAAGTGTAGTTTTTAGAAATTTCTCAAAAAACAACAACCATCAAAAACAGACTGACATGCTTTCTCATAAATATCCTGCACCAATACAGGGACTTTATATAAACCTAAATGTGTACTTATGCTGTCTGCCTGCACATGCTAAAAGTAACTCAAGACACGTTGCTCCACACTGCACTTGTATAAGCATGGAAAAATATGTTTTTCAAAGACTGTTCAATATTGTGTATTGTTTTAACAAAAAAATATAATACAAAAATCTATAATTTCTCGTCTTTAATTGAGCTGGTGGATTACACGGTGTCACCTTGTGACTCTTGGCTGTATTAAAACCCTCTTAAACCAAATGCTTAATTAAAAAGATGCATGGTGGCAAGTTAAAAATCTAATATTGATTTCTTTAATTGTAAGAACGTGCTGGAGAGGTTTTATCCTGACAGGGTTGGTCAGTCTAAGGTGGAGGAAGAACGAGGACAGCGACAAAATGGAGTCAACTGTATTGTAGGTAGAGTTTACTATGATAGCATCTAATCCCTCGCCTATTTACGCTCCTCTGCATTCCTCTCCTTTCATCCTCGCTCCCATGTCCTTTCTTGTATTTTCTTCTCCTCTCCTGTCTGCCTTTGCCTCGAGGAGAGGAGATGCAAAGGGCTACAAAATGGAGTCAATAACAGGAGCAGGTTACTAAGATACCATCTAATCCCTCTTTTCTCTCCTCTCCTCCTCCAATCAGTACAGCGTTACTGAAACACCCTTTCCGAGGCCATACATATGAGACCACACATACATAACACCCACAGTGTTAGTATTCCACCCTGCAGTGCAGTGTAGCAGTCTACTTTGTACTTCAGTTGATAACAGGAGATCAGACAACTCCATCCAACTGACAAACCCTCAGACCAAACCACCAGGGAGCTAGTTCTGTCTGGATAAGACCGACATTGACTGTGTTTATGTTTGTCTGCAGTCTGTGTGAGGATTTTGCTGTGGTGAGTGATGGATTCTGAATGTGTGTGTGTGTGTGATTGAGAGAGTAAAAGAGAGACAGAAAGCTAGAAGTGAACCTTGGGTTAGTGAGGTGCTTGGACAGTTTACCCAGCTGTTGTGTCTCTGTTTATGTGACAAATGACAGCGATACAAAGGGAGAACACACAATAGACTGTACATCCACTGACAGCCCAGACCAATGAAGGCCAACAACCAGGCAGGGAGGAAACAGGGATGTCAGTCACAATGGGGATTACAGCAGTTTTTTTTTCTCTTACCTTACCTTTCCTTTTTTATCTGCTTTCAAGCCCTTCTTTCCACTGTCTGCTCCACACTTGGGATACAACATTTTTGCTGCTAACTCCGAGTATTGAACTTCTGAAATGCCAGCCGAAGCACAAAATGAGTCTGTTAAATTTACTTGACTTCATTATTTCAAGACTGATACTTCTGAGGTACAATCCATTTCACATGTGAGGAGAAAAAGTAAAGAGAGAAAGTAAGAAAATAGAGTCACCTTGCTTTGATATTGTTTGATATTATTATCATCCTTTGAGGGAAATCCCCATTTTCCATGCCTTCCTTTATACCAGTGCCGGCCCAGCTATGCGTCTTAGGCCTGATATCACCTGAATAAAGGGATTGTTGTGTTTTTGTTACCTTAGAATGAGCCGTTTTTATCTACAGCCACGGGTCACCAGTCCGCCATGTTGAACCACCATGTTCCTACAGTATCCCAGAAAGGACCAACCAAACAATGGCTGCAGGGCCTTTCGCATGGTGTTGGTGTTCAATTAGTTGCAATCTGCTAGATGACGCTAAATCCTACACACTGGTCCTTTAAGACTTGTTTATATCAGAACAGAGAAATTAATCCTGATGTGTATTTTCCTTCTCATTAAGTATGAGCTGAAAAAATAATTGTCATAGATTGCCATGAAATTTCATACTCACACTGATATCCCCCCTCCCCTTAGTGATCCCCTGACTCTTTCATTTAGTGCAGAAGAATATTCAATTTGGCCATATGTCACTTTGGTTTATACTAAATACCTGCAAAGCGAATGACATTCCCATCAGCCTAGGCTATACTGTGTAATTAGTAATTGTCAGAATGCTAATATGCTAAACAAGGTAAACAATGTACTTGCTAAATAACAGATTAGCAGATTAGCTAGCTCAGTTTTCATTAGCATTTAGAACACCCTCACAGAGTTGCAAGTATGGCTGTTGACTATTACTGTTGTTTGTTGTTGTTTGTAAGTGTTGTTTGAACATGGCCTAGACTGCCTGTTCATATTTAATTCAAGTCACCCATGAAGTCACATAGACCTCAAGAAGAACGTTTTATTGAAACACAGTATTTAAGAAGAATGAGTGACCTTTCACATCAAAGCATTGAGGTTATGTATCGCCATGCAAAAAAACTGCTACCGTAGCAGGTTTTTGCCACTTAAATGTTTGGCTTGAGACTGAGGCTTGTTAGCCTTCATAGTTGAAATGTTTTTCTAAAAGCAATCAGCAATTTGTAGCTCTCTCGTGCAATTCCAGGCAGTTTTTTGTTCAAACGTAGGGACACAGCATGCATCGTACAGTCAGTTTTGACAGCCGTCCATCTTACCAGATGAAGTAATGCCTGAGTCACTGGTATTATTGAGCAATAACAAAAGTGACTCAATATATTACATATGGTAATAAACAGCCATTTCTGCTACTAAGCTGTACCACTAATTCCCACTTTAAAGAGAAACTGAGAGGACATCTTTAGCTGGCATTTGGAGTCCGTGACTTGATGTCAAACTAGAACAGTTTGTTAGCAAGCACGCAGAACCTTTCTGTTTCCCTCGCCCTCCCTCCGTCCCCTTTCTCCGGTCCGTCTTTAGACTCATGCACTCCTCTCTCCATGGAACAAAGGATGTGTGGAGGAGGATAGTAACACCTCAATCCCCCCTCCATCCACTTGCAGGCTTTTTCATTAAAGAGAGAGATGATGAAGAGATGGAGGAAAGAGATGGAAGGATTGCGGAGGGGGACGAGCGGCGGCGTTGGGGGCAGAAGGGGTATGGAGGCGGTGCTATTTTTAGATTGGCTGCATCATCGCTCACTCCCTCCCTTTTTGTCTTCTCCCATCTCCCCTCGTTACCGGCCCTGCCTCTGCCCACGAGCATTCTTGAGAAAAATGAGTGCGCTCTGACACGCACACACCAACACACAACCATATACAGCTCAAACACACACTGTTTGTCCGCCGCTTCACATGCCTGGCTTTCTTTAAGATTTAGGTCACACACACACACACACACACAGCCAATCACATGATGTTGGTATAGAATGTCAGAATGCTCTGTTTAGAATAATCACACAATGAACCAATGCTATACACTGAGAAGAAAAGTGGTCTGTGTGTACATTTTACTTGCTTAAATCTCCTCTGTAGAAAATACTTCTCTTTTCCTTTTAGCTTATATTTCCTTGTCTACAACAGACAGCCATTCTGGATTTGTGGTTTATTGTCACATATATCACATATTGTTGCACCGGTGGAAATTGCTCAGAAGAATACAAAGATATATAACATATATCACATTATGGTTCACTAACAATGGCTAAGTAGCTGTGACAGGACATGTATGTATATATATTGTTGATTTTCTTAGTAAGAAACTTTTATCTTCCCTTCCTCTCTGTTTGCTAATGGAGTCCCTAGGCAGTTTCCATGGCAATGGATCCCCCAAACAGATGTGGAGAATAATGAACTTACTGGAAATCATACATCAGAGATACCTAGAAACCCTGGAATTGTTTGAAATAAAGTCTCCAGGCATCTCAGCTTTCTCTCATTGTACAAAACAGAACATGTTAGTTATTCATTATGTGCATCTTCTTATTTTTAGTGATGGGCACAATAAGGCAAGGCAACATGCACAATACCCTGCCTATGTTTGACTGACTGTGCTGCTATCGTGTATGTTG
>NW_023339729.1:27882588-27885429 GCF_004916995.1 Morone saxatilis | reverse complement strand
TGCTCCAGTGACACAAACACCAAACACACTTGAAATAAGGATTGGTTTTGGCATGGCCTAGTTAGTTGGGTTTGAAAACACACATCGTCTTCAGGGTCACAATTATATTTGCTGTCACATGGGAGGGGGTAAATTGAATTACTGAGATTTTTCTCCGGCAGCTAGCAGAAATCTCAGCAGGCTTATGATGTCTGAGTTGGAGAATGTCCTTCACATACAACCGCATACAACTGCTTATCGCGTAGTGTAACCCTCATATATTTTAGTCCCACCAAGATGCATGCTTTATAAAGTCATTTTTGAATTGAACACAAAAAAGTGCAACAAATGAAATGAGGTGAATACTTGAACTCACTGCACCTAAACATTCTTCACATGCTTAGGAGCCATGAAAAGCGGAGCATGTGACATGGTTTCATATATGACTCTCCTTTACACGCTCCCCCGACTCTTTGTGATTCTGTCATGACTTGTTTAGGTGTGTATGTGTGTGGGGGAAGTTCCCTCGCCCCTCTGATCCGTCGGCCGATCACAAGGCTTCTGGTGGTGATAAAAGCAGGCACTGTGAAGGACACCACGTGGGTTTCTGATCTTGTGACCATCAGAGGGTCACTTATAAATTGCACATTAAGGACGCCGAATGCCAGAAGTGTGTGTGTGTGTGAGTGTGTGTGCTTGTTTATGAAACTGTGTGCGTGCATGCATGAATGCATGTGCTTCCTCCAGAACCTGCCTCTCTTTCTACCTTACTAACTCTATATCTCCCGTTCCTCTTTTTGCTCTAAATTTAAATAAAACCAAATTCTGGCTTTTGGCTACGTGCAACACACACACACACAAACACACACTGCAAACTTACATCTTAGCTACTAGACTGGCCTAAATCATAACAGTCCAGTCTGGCTGGATGTGAATCATTTAAAGCTGCTGTTGTGCTGGCTGAAAGGCCTTCTGGATCCATTGTAAAGACCAGACAATTGAGCCGGGCCTCATGTCACCCTGGTATTCACACACTGTACCTCACACAAAATCCTGTATTCAAACTAGCCACACATACACACACACAGAGGGACACACTAGACCATGGTCTAGCATTGCATTTTGTCCAGGTCTTTGTGATGTTGGCCTTCAAAATGGAGTGCTCAAAATCAAACAATAAATCAAATACCGTCCATGGAAAAAACCTCCCCCGTGGAGGCAAACGACAGAATAAGGCAGACTGCGGCACTAATATGTGGCTCTAAAATTCTTCAGAGAAGTTTATTGGTATTAGCAGCAAATATAATCTGCCCCATTTGGCAAATTATTAACATTAAGTCACATTCTAGTGCTTATAAATACTCAATGAGTGGTTCAAATTCAGATTTTTGACATTTGTACTTTGAGTTAAATTATGTAATGTTAAGAGTAAGTCCAGAAAAGTAAGTTCAGAGGTAAGGCAGAGCACAGAAAGCACATTTAGTTCAAGTTAAGTGCAACACACAGTAGCTGCGTCATGGAATGTTGAATGTTGATTGATATGTGTCCATTGAAATCCTAGCACACGCTGACCCATCATATAGTCAGAGGGAGTAGTCAAGGCCAGGATGTGCCGATCCATGTGACAAATTAGCTGCTGCTTTCTGGAGTGCTGACTTGTGTCAAAGCCCGGAAACAGGACAGTGGTGTATTCCGACAAGAGGCTTACACATGTCAAGGTGCTGTAAGTAAAGCTTGTAAGTATACGTTTTTGCTGAGAATACAAACTTTTACAAACGTT
Organism: Morone saxatilis; assembly: GCF_004916995.1. Classification (NCBI taxonomy): domain Eukaryota; kingdom Metazoa; phylum Chordata; class Actinopteri; family Moronidae; genus Morone; species Morone saxatilis. The sequence goes on along the minus strand of NW_023339729.1, from coordinate 27,883,670 downwards.
TCATATTGAGGCTGAACACGTTAAAGCGGGAGTAGAACCGAAATGAACTAATTCATAGCTTGTCATCTGACCATGCTGGAGGGCAAAAGTGGCCGTGCACGCTCGACGGCTGAGAAAAAAGTCTGATGTCATAGGAAGATGCAAAAAAGTCCCAGCACACTCTTTAGGATAGTCTCTTTTATGGTGTTGCACTCATTTGTACCCACAAAAAGTGACAGAAGTTGTGTGAAAAATTCAAAAACCTTAGAGAAAAGTTTAAACTTCGCAACTCCACACGCCTGGCCAACCATTGCATTACGTGGGGATTCATGTCGGATCTTTCGGTTTGTGGAAAGTTACAGATAGAACTTCCCCAGTTCTGAAGATCTGAGAGGTGTGGGGGGAGGGAGGGGGTTCAGACGCTGTTCAACCATCCAAGCACTTTGGTTGGAGCGTTCTGACACATAAAGCATGTAGCACTCGGCCTGCCAACCTCCACACCTTGTCTTTACTCTATTCTGCTCTAAGGTCAAGCTATAGTAACACGAACAAAACAACAATGTGGACAGTTAAAGCATGTGGAAATAAAGGTCTTCCAAGAAATAAAATCTGAATTTTTCACTTGTGTCCCTGTTCCACTCTGACCACTAATCCTGCAATTCTGCAGTTCCTTGTAATTTCTGTGACATGTGTATCTGAAGCTTTTGATTCACTCATTATACAGTACCTCACTCTAGATATTAACAGCTAAATGCAAAAATGTTCAACATCTCAAAACAGCAACACTGGAAGAAAGAAAAAACTCTGCCAAGTGTTATGATACTCATTCATCACTGAGAGAAGACAAAGACGTAGAGAAAAGCGGGTTGGAACCGGCTCCTCTATAGAAACACGCTGAAAACTGTGTGATTCACTGACATTTGTATTTGAGATGCTGTCAGAAAAATATAATGACGGAAAACGACTGCGAAGGATTAGTACAGCTCGTAGAAGGAGACTGAGGGAAGGGATGTTCACTACAAGTCGACAGTGAGTTAGCTGGACTGCTGAATAATACAGGATCACTGCTGGAGGATATTTTATTGTATGTGTGTGTGTGTGTG
>NW_023339729.1:27882453-27882577 GCF_004916995.1 Morone saxatilis | reverse complement strand
GGGGGGGGGGGGGTATTGTCTGCTGCATCATGTTGGCCTGGACTGGGCATACCTGATTGCTGCTGTCACCATGGCAGCAGCTGCTCGTGTAATGAGAGAGAGTGGGAGAGAGCAAGAGAGAGAG
>NW_023339729.1:27882068-27882286 GCF_004916995.1 Morone saxatilis | reverse complement strand
TCTCTCTCTTTTTTTTTTTTTTGCCTCACTATCCCTTTCCATTTGAATTTGGGAGGCAATTAGCGAGAACGTGATCAGATGAAAACAAGGTTGTATCTCTGTAAGGAAACAGACGGTTCCTCAATCTTGTAAAGCCGAGCCTAACAGAATCAAGACCTGCAATCTGGACTGAAGGTCATTCAGTTAATTCTGCATTTGATTCTAACCAGTATGGCAGG
>NW_023339729.1:27881786-27882041 GCF_004916995.1 Morone saxatilis | reverse complement strand
TCATCATGCTTAAAGAGCAATGTCACTACATGTTACACTCATCTTAAAGGACCATACAAGTGTGTTTACATGTTATAGCCCATTTGCATGTTCTTTCAGAATCAGAATCAGATTGCTATGTGTTCTTTCTTCTTTCCACATTTCTGAAAATCAGTTTGCAGACTCTTAAAGCGTCCATTTGTATAATTCATCACACAATAAAAAATATACGCTGTAACCAATGAGGTAGGAATTTCCTAATCAAGTTTTTTTTTT
>NW_023339729.1:27876871-27881748 GCF_004916995.1 Morone saxatilis | reverse complement strand
TTTTTTTTTTATACCTTGTTCAAAGTCTTTAAATAGTGGATATCTGCCAATACAGAGTCTGATCCAATACTTACAGTTACCTCAATGTTGATTAAATATGTATTTGGCAAGTTGATCAGCTTCATTTATTTCTATACGACTCCTGAAATTGACGTGACATGAGCAGCTTTTGAGAAGACGAACAAATGTGTCGGAGCTGTTGGAACTACAACAAGTACAGTGGCGTTAAAGAGTGGAGCTTCTGTCCCTAACAAATGATCTTTGGTCGAATAGGGGCACACAAACCTGACAACAGCCAAGTCTCATTTTGGCCTCTTATCAAGTCACAGTCCGTATATTTTGCCAACATTGTCACCCAATCATTTTTCACATTCACACACTGGGACTGTAGAGCCTGGCGGTTGTAAAGGAGAGTCAAGTAAGGATCTGCATTAGTCTGCTTTATTTGAGCTGATAATGACCCATTAAGACATGCCCAGACAAGCCCCAATACCAATCCATAGGATCAGGTCGGGAAATCTCCACAATGTAGACTTGATAATAAGCACACTATATCCTGTTGTTATTGATCCAAGGTTTGGAGACCCACTGTGGCAATTCTTTACATAGTGATAATGACAGTGTCTGGGAACAGCATCCCACCGTTTCCTCATTTAACTCCTTGATTACATCACTCTCTTCATCATTGTAAACTGTCAGCCGGTCCGCAAAACTGCTTCGCCCATTGATTATAACTGCATCACATACTATTTGATCACTACCTCTTGGCCCACAGTGTGCTACTGTGCAATTGTTCTGGGTGCAGATTGCCCACTAAGACCCACTCTCTGTGTCTGTGAGTTCACTGTTAGTACGCTATTAAACAAACCACTTTAGCAAACATCCACAAAGGAGTTTGAGTGATTTCATCATTAAGTGTGTTGATGTTTGTCAAAGTTTCATCATTATAATTACCACAAATTAATCTCTGTTTAACTTGCAAAACTACTGTTCACAAAGATTAATGCAGACTTGAAGTCTATGGATGACTCAATGAAGAGCCTGCTGAGAGATTTTCATGTTGTACAGAAATTAGACCATCGATGATGAACAACAAGAATCTTTTTAGTAAGTTGTTAAGGAAAATGACCAAACATTTGCTGGTTCCAGCTTCTCGAATGTGAGGATTTGATGCTTTTAGTCCCAATAAACTGAATATCTTTGAGTTTTGGTCAGACAAAACAAGTAATGTGAGCGATTCACCTTGTGGGACAGCATTTTCCACTATTTTGTGACACTTTATAGGCAAAACTAATAAAACTAAATAATAATAATAATAAAAATAATCTGCATATTAATCATTAATGAAAATAATCATTATTAATCATTAATCATGCAGATGCTCCATCCCAATGGAAGAGCTATTAACTAAAGTTACTGGGACTGGAGGCAGATTTATGTGCTTCTAATCAAGATGAGCAGAAGACAAACCAGCGCTGTACTGTGCTCACTAATAAAACCATAGTATATGTGATTAACTGTTCTAATATATACACGTATTTTGTGGGTGAGCTTTACCACAAAAGACAATCGATCATTATTGCAGTCTGCTGACCAATCAGAGGAGGGTTTAAGGACTTACTGACACTGCCCAGCCAAATACCAAAATGTATTAACAGTGCCATTTCACAGACAGCTGGGCGTTACTCTAGACTCACGTGTAAATGTTTCACGCAAAAATACGGGTGGGCCTTTTTAGATCTTTTTAGATCACAACATGACACCTGCAAGCACATAAAGGCATTTTAACAAAGCATCCAGGCAACTTGCAAATTAAAACAGCTTTCAAACTGTGTCTGAATTCTGACATGTAGGCACTAACAAACTGAGGCTCTGTGTGTGTGCTCCTGTTTTACATGGAGATGACAGAATGTGCTGCACTGCAGTGTGTGTGTGTGTGTGTGCTGCTTATATCAAACAGTTCACCAATTACAAACTCCCATGACCTCTCAAATGCTAATCATCACCGCAGCTAAATTTAAAATGTTGACCCATGTTACTCATGTGGGAGCGTTTCAGTGGGAGAGAAAATAAGTGTTTTCTTCCGCAGCTCACAGTTAATCATCATGTAAATGAGAGTTTATTATAAGTGGGTTCTGAAATGCTCCAGGTCGTGGTAAAAAGCAAGAATCTCATGTAAGCAACCTTTGATGAACCGTGAGATGCAGGGGAATGTTATTATCGCTATCAACATACACGAAGGCTGAAGGCTGACAGGGAGCAAACGTTGGCTCTTCCTAATCCAAAGAAAACCACACGCAGACACTAAATATCACTTTCTTTTTCGCGTTAGTGTCGAGTTAAATGGTGAACTCTGATCTGCACATTCGTGGAGTGAGCGGGCAGAAACTCCGCTTTGGGCAAGTCGACTTTCCAAAAGCAAACACGCTTTTTCAGAGGAAAAAAGCACAAAAGCAGAAGAAAACACCGTATTTAGGAGCATAGCGATTTGATGTGTTAAGTTGCCCTGGTGATATCTGATAACCCCAAACCTTGAACAGCAGAAGGACTTAAGGAAAGCAATCATCTAACTCCTTTAAACACAGATCAGAAGTGGAACCATAGGCAAAAAGATGTCATCTCAAGTTCACAAGATAGGCTGACCCCGTTTAGTAAATCCAATTATCATTGTTTCTTTCATTTAGAATATTATCCCACACAAGTTGTTCTCCTTCAATCTGTAGCTATGTTCACTCTTCTTCTCTCCTCCATCCATCGTGGATCATCACAAACATACTGAACTGACTCCCTGAGGCTGACTCTCACACACACACACACACTCACACACACACACACGAAACCACTTATTGCCACCTCGTAAGTCAGAAGAAGTGGGAGACAGAGAGAGACAGAGAGAGAGAGAGAGAGTTGAGAACCCTCAAACACCATTCATAAACTGCTCTCTCTCTCTCTCTCTCTCCTTCTTTACATATGGCCATGCAAATATCCATTCCAGCCTCTCCCCCTCTGTAACGCACACACACACACACACACACACACACACACATATTTGACCCCCATCACCAAATGTTATAGGTGCTGATAGTTTCCTCCCCCACAATCCACAGCAAGCTGAGTTTTTAGCACCATCACACTAAACATCACAACTCAGGCTGTGGCTGTTACTATGGAGACACGTTGTTGCTCTGGCGACACCTATGGGGTGAGGCAATCTCATGTGGGACCCATAAAGTCACTCCATACCTGTATGTGTGCAGGTTTGTCTTTCTTTAGCCCTTTACACTGTACTTTACTGTACTGTAACGTAGTGCGGGAAAGAATGTGAGGTTGGAGCCGCAGAGTGTAGAAAGGCTGATTTACCAGTATTTCTGCTGATAACACCCTGAGTACACGATCATATTGTGACATGTCATGTTTTTTAATGCTGGAAATGTTTAATGTACAGTACGCCGTAAAGGATATCTATAAATAATGAATACATTAGAAATGTATCTGTGGTGTTTACTAAGCCCACAGAAGAAAAATCAAATGAAACACACAATGCTTCATCACATTAATATAATTAATATGTGTGTATACCGGTATTTATGTACAACCAGAGGCTTCATAACTCTAAGACAACTAGATCTGATGCTGAATATGAAGCCATTAGCCATTTAGGGTTAAAGGGTTAACACACTCACAACCTGTTGTCACACTTCTTTCACGTGGTTGAGATTAAAATGATAGCGTTCATGTTTTAGGTCAACGTCAAGTTTACCATCAGTCACACTTCAGTCACAAGGGACAGAACCAGGACCACGGTGTGACTACAACTCTTTTTTCTTACTTAAAGCAGTGACACTACTATCCATCAAGGTTTCTTTATTTTCCAGTTCCCAACACAAGCTAGCCAAAGCATTCATTTGGTCTGTTTTGTACACACATTATTACTAAAAACAAATGTTCCTTTTAGTGTTCATGAGTCTTGACTTGGGAAGCAATTTAAGTGAGTGAGTATAGATCAGTGACCCCATGTTTTCAAGACTCTCCTGGAAAGTACAACTTATCCTCCTGCCTCTTTTATCCTTTCATCGCACTTGTAAAGCTCCTTGGCGTTACAGACCCAGATACAGTCCTATAAATGAGAAATAATGCCAACTGTATGGCTTTCTGCTGTGAAGTGGGGACTGTAAACAATGACCTTCCTTTAAAGTTTTATGCTTTACCTAACATAATAATGCTAGCTGTTAGCATGGGTTACAGGATTGCAAAGGCAAACACAGCCTTTTTTGTTTTCTCTGAGATTAACTCAGGAAACAGGAAACACAACCTGCGGTTAGCGATCACTAATCACCATTATAAACAAAGACAAGTGCCTTTATAAGACTGTATTTGACTGAAAATGTTCCTGGAGAGGATTTATGGAGAAACACTAGACGTCTAAAACTGTCAGCTGACATCATGTGAGGGAACACATCATAGTACTCCTGCACCCATAAATACACTTTTATATGAGGAGCAGATAAATGAGAAAGCAAGGTGGACTTCAGGCTATATTACATTTTGGCAAAGAAATTGACCTTCAGCGTCATTTATATAACCGGAAAAACAGATATACAGCTGAAAAAAAAAAAGACAGACGGTGGGAAGGATTTGAAAGGATTCTGCTTGATGCTCCCTAATGAAAAAACAATCTTATAATTCTCCATTATGCCGCGTGTCTTTCTCTCCGACTGTATAACGTATATCTGCATTCCTCAGCCCAAATGAAAACCCAAAGTGCAGGTTGAGGGATTCCCGAACAAAGAATGAACTCCTGAGCTCACAGTATTTATAAGGAATCAATCTGTAAAGTGATCATGTTGTTACTCTTAAATACTGCTTATGGGTGGAGT
>NW_023339729.1:27867605-27876846 GCF_004916995.1 Morone saxatilis | reverse complement strand
GGAGTTTGGAGACTTTTGTTGCCATTTGTTCACCATCCTTCCTCTACTGTTGCTTTCCCTTTACGTTGGTGCTCCTCCTCCTTGGGGAAGGGAGGGTGGGCAATTATTATGAAATTATGAAATTATTTGTTATGAAATTCCGCCTGTGTGTTCTCACTATGTTTATTAGAAAACATTAGCTGCTGACAAATGCACATACAGGAGAAGGTTACAAACAGTGATCAGGTCCAACTCTGGGCCTACATCACAACAGAGACCCTATATTGAGTACCACATACAAAGGGAGATAAACATATAATATGTGTATATTTGGTTTAATAAAATAGGAAGAAAATACCATAAATCAAGATATGCTGTATTTTGCATCCTGCATTCCCATAGGAATCTGTCATTTCCCAGCATATGGGCCCTTTGTACATAAACACATACAAAGAGGGTCATTCAAACCAACATTTAACGTATATGCACGTGTAAAGTGCGCCTATAATAAGGTGTATAATAAGGGTATTTATAAGTGACCTGTGTAGCCACTCTCCAGCTGTAACCAACAAACTTCTTTGACATTTGCCTGCCTCGTACCGGAGCGCTCACTCACCCAAGACACTATGCGGAGAATGGTCTGAGGCTGCTGGAAGAAGGTGACGGGGTCGAAGGCTCCTCCGGCTTTCCCGGCTCCGTATGCCTGCATCCCCTCCATGGTCCTCCTCCTCCTCCTCTCTGCACAGCCTCCTCTCTGGTCCTCCCCTCCTCCCCGCTGCTGCTTCAAAGGCACAGGGTGTGTGGAGCACCGGGCAACCGACACGGACAATCCCCGAATCTGCTCCTGCTACTACAAACGGTATCACGAGCTGCTGCTGCTGCTGCTGCGAGGATGGATGCTCGAGTCTCTCCCCGGCGCACAGCCTCCCGTGTCCTCCTTTGTTGTTGTTTTTAATTTAACCTCTGAATTCCCTGTTGTCCTCTCTCGATATCCGGCCAGAGGACGCTGTATGCCAGTGTTTTGGTGATGCTCTCTCGCTCTCTCTCTCTCTCTCTCTCTCTCGCAGCGCAGGAGCCGGTGGCGAACACGTGAACGCGCCTCCGTTGTGTGTCAGCGCCGGAGAAAACACGTAGCGAGCACACGCACGTGGTTATGAAGGGGCGCCAGCTCGTGCGTTTAAGACTGCCACAAGGAGTCACGCGCTTTCCTATTTGTTTGAAGGGTTTTTTTTCCACCCCCTCCAACACACAGCACACAGCACACAAGAGGAGAAATCAAGTTAATTCAACCAGAAGTATATTCAATAAAGCTAAGTTATATAACTTAAGTTATATCATTAAAGATTAAGCTGTCTTATTAATTGACTCGGGGTATTCTGTGTGAAAACTGCCATTACAATAGGATAATACATTTGAAAACGATACAGTAACGAAAAACTGTTAAGTCCATGTGAAGGTAAAGTGATTTGTTATGCTGAGAAGAAGAAAGAAAGAAAGTCTGCCCTCTGGTGGCGTCACTGGGCCTTGCCTGAGTCCTTCTCGCCACAGATTAGACTGTCAGGCACGTCTTTCTCCCATGTACCGTATAACCGTGCCCGACCAACAAGCTTCACTAGGTTAACAAATTGGGGCTATGCTTGGCGTTTTGGTACCCCAATCTTACCCTTACTAGCGTTAACTGCACACAGTTTGAGGAAGCTCGCCTGTCAGACTTTCTCAGGGGGAAAATATCCCACGCACCAAGACTCTTGTTACGTCCTCACATCCAGCCAATCAGAGCACAGCCACGGGCTCTACGCGCTAACTGGATTGACCAATAAAACGCCTCTGTGTCTGGTTGCTAAGAGACGCGTTGTGTCCATGTTGCCGAGGTGCAAGTAGGAAGACAGCTAAAAAAAAAAAAAAAACAGAAAGTAGAGCTTCATTTAGCGCCATTAATGAAACGAGAGGTTTTATTTACAGTGTCTGGAAGTTATCCACGCTAATGGTGAAGCTGAGGGCGAGGTGTCTGCTTGTCGGTAAGGTTTAGTCCCTCCTGCTGCTGCAGCTTTACGGCACAAGTGCTAAAGCTAACCAGTCTGCTGTATTCAGTTCAGTTTTTGCGTTTAAACACGAGAGATAAATAAATGGTCTTCTGTCTAACACTTTGCTAAACGTAAAAAACATTGTGTTTAAAAGATTAATCCGATTCAGTGCGTCTGTGCAACCAGCAATAACTCATTTGCATTAGAAACAAAATGACCGTGCTGGTAAATCTGTCTGTATTTTTAATTTGTAAGTGATAAAGCACTCAGTAAACACATTGAGCAGGCAGGCTTGGACTCAGGAAAGCAGAGAAATGATTAAAGATGATTGTGCCTCTGTCTTTCTGTCTGCATGTGTGTGCAGGAGATGCTGCAGTGGGGAAAACTGCTCTTTCCCATATGTTTCACAGCGATGGTACTCTCTTCCAGAAGAACTACAGCATGGTGAGAGCATGGACACAAAGGGACTGAAAGGTTGCTGGTTTGATCCCTGCTGTAGTGCTGTTAAATGTCCCACAGCAGGCGCATGCAGTTCCACATATACTGCAATGTATGTGGAGCACCCCACACACTGTTGTACTCATATCACACGGTCATTTATCCGGTATTCAGTTCATTCCTGTCTTATTTATTTAATAAGACAGTATTTTCCTACAGCAACTAATCGGTGGGTTATTCAGCTACGTTTAAGCTTTAGTTTGCACACTTTCACCTCGTCTTTGTTCACAGTAAAGTTCTGTAAACTCTGTCAAACCTGTAGACGTCTTAGCAGGCGGGTTTAGGACTCCTTCCTACAACGCACAAACCTTTTTGCACTATTTATATTTAATTTCCACTTTAGTAGTTTTAGTTTAGTTTTAGTTTTTTTTCAAGTAAAATTTTCTGCTCATATTTTGGACTCCGTGTCCTACTTGAACAACAAATTAGTGCTATAGTACTTTCCATTTTATTAGTTTTTTATATCTTCTAATATTAATAATATTAGCAATATTTTTTCTGTGATATTGTTTGATTTCTGTTTTCTGCGCTGCTTTGCCAAAGTAGAAAAATAAATAAATAAAGGAATTATCTTATCTTACACTATAGACATAGACAGTGCAGTTGAGCAGTAATAAAACACTTGTAAAGCAGGGTTGTATAATTAATAATGTAGCTTACAGTGACATATTTCAAATGTACTCAGTCAATACTTTCAGTGAGGTGTAATAATTACTGAAATATCCAATTTAATATTGGTTCATTTTGCCAAGAAGTAATTATGTACCAGTTGCAAATCATCAACACTAATTATGGTCACTGATGATCACAATGATATTACATCTGTACAGGAATGTTAAATCGTGATACAAATATGTGAAGGTTCAATGTAAAGACATCAGTTTCATTTCACAAAAGGAAATATGCATTGTTTATACCCAAAATCAGGAATAAAAAAAGGATTCTACAAGTTAATAAAGAAAATATATTTTGTAGATTTTTGTCTGAGAAAATCTTTTTCAGTTATAATTTGTCGTATTGAATCGTGAGTGTATCGTTACATCCCTACATATGTTTAGTTCCTTTAGTGGAACTCCTTGCAGGCTTTTCAAGCACCTGCAGAGGTCTCTTAAATCTACTACAGGAATCACTGAAGTGCAAAACAGCATAATGTACCAATTAATGCTGATGCAGAGAAGGCTAATCTGCATTATTTATGCTAATCTGCGTGAGGGAGGGAACTGTGTCATTAACCTGACTCTGTGATATATGGGGTCATGGCTGCTCACTGAGTCCCTCTGTCAAACTTTCAAGGGCTACTGACTAAATGACAGTGCATGCATTCACATGTGAACGTAAACATATGCACTTGGGCTTAACTTACACACATTCATTTACGAGTTTACTATTAAGTCTTGTCGCTGGTTACGGTACAGAACAGGTTGGTGGGTAAATTACCGGATGAGAGCCGTGTGTGTGTGTGTGTGTGTGTGTGTGTGTGTGTGTGTGTTTGTTCAGCTCTTGCTGTGTCAGCAGTATCGGGGGTTCTGAGGTGACAGGAACGTCGATAATTAATACAGCAGGATTCTGGAAAGCCACCAGAACAGGTACTTAACAAGCACACACACACACACACACACACTGTACAGCAACAGTGTTGAGTTTCTCCATACTGCATAGGAACCCACTTGTTTGTGATGCTGTACGTGTCTGTTCAGGTTGGACTAGTAGAGAATTAACTGAGTAGAAAGGTGCTGCAATAGTGTTGCATTTTTAATTCGCACTGGCCTAGTACACTGTATGTGCTTGCTGAACTTGCACAAACAAATGAAATAAATACACAACATAGAAATGAAATCGTGTTTTAAAAAAAAAAAAGGTAAAAGCATGTTAGCATGTGTAACTGTAGATGAGATGCACTGAAACAAATGCTCATGGGATAGTGTCGGTCACGGTCTCTGCTGTTGCTATGCAACTGTTAAAACACCTATTTGAAGCCAGCCGTTTTCTTGGTATTATTTAAAATATTTTTAACTTCGTGCTCACTCGGCGCCAAGTGCTTCGTATAAGATGAACTCTGAACTCTTGAAAGCTGTAAAGCTATACATTTTTGATCCAGGAGTTAATATAAATATTAACAGTTGTTCTGTACATCCATAATGGTAGTGAGAGTAGCAATAGTTCAGTTATCTTCTGAACTGCAACCTTAGAAACATTTAGAAATCCTACTGGTTAGAATCACACCACTCTGAAGGTAAAGCTTCCCTCTCATCCAACACGTTTGTCCGTGATGTTTTCTGTCAGATCTGCTGTGGATATTGGTTTCCACAGGATGAATCTGGTTTATTTTTTCATGACATCTGACCTTCATTCATGCACCACAGTTTGCAAAATCTAATCGGACAGACTGACGTTAAATGTACTGACCTCCTTAATGCTCCGAAGAGGATGAACCCCTTCCATCTGGACACTCTGTGTGCTTTCATTGAGAACCATTCTGAGGCAAAAATGTTAAAATATCCCCATAGTCTATTAATCGTCAGATTGCCATTAGATTGGATGAGCACATTTGCACTCCCAAGGAGATTTACTTTAATGTACTGTTACCTTTCGGACAATAGCCCCTGTGATTTAAAAAAGGGGTCTTTATGTTGTTTATACCATTTTGTGCACACTTACAACACTATAACCGCATCAGCTAACACTCATGACTGAAACTGATATTGGTATATTGCGAGTGCACCTCTGCATTACCAAGCAGCGATAAATCTATCTATCTATCTCAGGTTGGATTTCCTCCTTAAGACTTCGCAGCAGGTTGAAATAGGGACAGCGTGTCCTTTCCATTGTGACTAATGTGAAAAGGAAACCAGCACTGTGAAGAGTTATTCCTTGTGCAGACACCTAAGTCATCCCTCATGTTCTTCAACTTTTGATTTTGAAGGGTAGCGGAGGCTGTCGGCCATTCTGCTCACGTCCTCCTTTGAAAATGTCAGACGGGCCGTTAGCAATATTCCAAGCTTATTTGTTACTAATAGGCCCTCATTGACATTCCAGCGAGAGGCTTCCTATGCATCACACCAGCTCATTAGGCCGCTCCGAAGTGGTGCTGCCACATCATCTGTGTGTATGTGGACCATTGGATCCTTGTTATGAACTGATTTTGTGTATGAATCAGGTAAACGTTGGTCGGAAGTGTGTGTGTTTCGCAGAGGCAGTGATTGTGAAAGGTATGTTTGTGTGTGTGTGTGTGTGTGTGTTTCAGAATTTTGGTCTTGGCATTTGACACGCTCAGTCAAGTGTGAGCTCAGGAGATCAGATCAATTAAGAGTTTGGTGCTGATGTGAAGAAACCTCGACTTGCTTCTTCAAGGTCACCACTGATCTCACACCAGCAGATACGTAGAGGTGAAAGGCAGCTTGCAACCATCCAGTCCACTTAGGACTTCATTAGATCTCAAAGCTTGTGAAGAACGTGCATCCGTGATAGGACCATATTTATCATATCCTCCTTACCCTCTACTGCCTGCAGTCTATCTCTTCTATATCTACCTCCTCTATTTGCCCTGTATTAATAAAAAAAAAACAAATCTCAACTGCTTTTGACTCTGCACTAAAGCTCAAACACTTGCTTTAAACTGCAGCGAAAAACAGCGTTTCTGGTTATTTTTGTTTGCCAAAAGAGACTAAGCAGCCACAAGTCAAGTCCCAAAAATTTTATTTTTTCATAATTGTTTTACTTATTCTTTGTGGCTTCAATCATAGTACACAGAGAATAAGCTCTACAAACGTTTAGAGTGTCTTTGAACTCACTGTTCTGATTTTTTGGCCTGCAAAGTTACTCTCTTGATTCACCCTCACTGCTCTCATGATTGTTGTTTTCAACTGCAACAAACAGCTGTTTTTTTCATCAGCAAAACTTTAAAAACTTGCTGTACACTACCTGATCTGCACCAAAAGGCAGACCGACAAAGTTAGCGACTGGTGGGGTGAACAAAGTGGAGCACTGAGAGCTAAAGAGCCAGAGATTTCCCTCAGGAGTTGGTGGAGAGCGAAAGAGCTTAAATAGCTAAAAAGAGAATGAATATTTATACATACATATTGGAACACAAACACAGCTGCAAATGAATGCTAATGCTGGCCCATGTCTGCTGGATGTGTAGCCATATGAATGTATACGTCAGTGTTGTATTTACAGCTTGTTAACACTGCCGTGAAGTGGCCAAAGATCGCTTATTGCAGGTGTAAAATAAAGTGTTTAGTAGAAAAACCTTATCAGCGTCGGTACTGAAACTCAGCTGTCGTATGGGGAAAACAACTTCTAAGCAAAGTCAGTGATCTTCCAAAATGACCAGACATTTGGGCTGCACAATCAGTCAAAATATTATCGAAATCGCAGTGCACAATACAAATCGCTGCAATTTTTCAGGGTAAAATGTGTGACAAAACAGCATTATAATAAAGTCCTGTAGTGCTGTAAGAATCCCTGCCCTATAAATCATGTGTCAGATTTAAGAAAACATGTTTGTTTGATACAGGCCGTCAAAATTTTACATCGTCAGGATTTTTATTTCAGCCCTAACGGAGGCTACAAACCCCAGCCAAATTACCAGTGTGTAGTAACTGTCAACGCTGTATAAATTTAAACCTCCACTCTTAGATCTCAACCATTAGGACTCTCACTTTGTCTTAATTGGAGCTTGTATCATTCATAGACTTAAACAGAGCTGATAGTCCCTTCCCTAAAGGCGTTTTTTTCTTCATTGAGACATTAAGAATAATAAGATTCAGAGTAATGGAGACACAGGAGAGAAGGTTCAGTCAGGATTTGAACATCGGGACAGTGAAGCTGCTTTCAAACCAACCCAAGCTGCTAATTAGGGATGCTTATGTTTAGACATTAACAATAAATCAAACCAGACAGTTTGTTGTGCTACTGTGTATGGTGTCAGCTCTGTAAAAGCCAAATGACTCTTCTCTTCATGTTGACAGGAACAAATACAATTTGATTTGACTAACTGCAGATTTTGAAGAAAAATTGAAGAAACCAAAACATTCACAAATAAGAAAATGTAGCTGAAAATACACTCACTACAGTGAGTTTCTTACAGTCATGTTGCTGTTATTAAAAAAGTAGAGACAGCCTGCAGGCTTCATGAAGGTCTTTTAGCTTTACGTTACATAAACAGCATTATAATTAACATCTTGGTTGTGTTTGTTTGGCAGACAACCGGAGTGGAGCTGCTAATGAAATGTGTGAACATCCCAGAGACCAACAACAGTGTGGTGAGTCCAGCGATTGTCTCTTCTTCATTCTGTGTCCACCACACTGCTTCTAAGTTTGTGGCCTTATTTTTTTGTAATAATAAAAGTTTCTAAATCACTGAAGGTGTGTGGTGCGAATTGGAATCCATCACGCAGTGTGGAAGAAGTCTTTCCTGACATTTAATGCTGTTAGTTTCTCATCTGTATTCAGTAAGCAATAGAGCAGCATTGTAAGAAGAACATTCACGCACTCGCCAAAGAAAATAGTAAGTTTAAAGCCATGTCATTTAACTAAATCTCCACGTATAACACCTCTTCTCTTCCCTTCTCTTCTCGCCTTTCCCCTCCAGGAGCTCTACATCATAGACTCTGCAGGGAAGCAGACATTAGTGGAAGCCTGCGAAAAAATGGTGAGATTGCTTCTCTAGAGTTTTTCCATTTGCACGAAACTAGTGAAAGTCACCATCCAGGGCTCCACATCCTTATAGAGTACAAACACAGGGGAGCTACTGAAGTATTATGTATTTTGTCACAGAAGAAGAAACAAGTAAGCTGATGTTATACTAACTCATCTCATCTCATTTTCTTTCCCACCTTATCATCACCCATCGCCTTCCCTTCCATAGTGGGGGGAGCTGTCCTTGCTGTGCCTGGTTTTTGACCTGACCAGTGAGCAGTCTTTCGCCAACTGCAGCCATTGGATGGAGAGAGTTCATGCTCACTGCCATGGTCTCCTCATTCCAGGTAACAATGTCTCAAGGTCTATAATTGCCAGGGTAAAACCTCCCAACAGTGATGTTTTCTGTGAAATTTGCTGTGGATATTAACGAGTTGTAATGAATGTAATGTCTTGTATAGTTGTGAAATAGCTGTGGACTAGAGCCGGAACAATACTGGACTTTTGAGGCTGATACAGATATTGAAAATGGCAATATCTGCCCATATTTCTTAAAATATTAATAAATACATTTTTATAGAAATCCCTTAAATTTAGTTATTAGAATTGTGACCAAGGTGTGCACTGAGCTTGACATACACAACAGTATCAACAGATATCTACCTATATATGCGATCTGCAGCAGATAATGATAAATTGGTGGAACATAAACATGTAAATATACATTTTTAACCACTTAAAGCAGAGAAAAGATCAGAAAAGAAAACATAATAACATTGTATTTCAGTCTTGTAAAAGCCTCCCCTTCAGTTAATGAAATAATACATTATCATATTTTCCTTTCGGATCTTCATGGAAGTAACCAATCAAACATTCAGCAACAGATTTCTTTTTTCATACAGATGTCAGAGAAGTTTCAGAGTCTTAATTAAAATGCATTTTCGTTTTTTGTTTGCTTCACACACATTAGATAATGGTTGAATGGATGGAAGTCCAATGACCATCAGCGATTAATAGTTTGAACACCCTCAGGCTGAATTGAATGTAATAGCAATGTTTAAACATTTGGCCTTTGAAATATCTTGCCTTATAATGTGTGT
>NW_023339729.1:27867271-27867531 GCF_004916995.1 Morone saxatilis | reverse complement strand
GTGTGTGTGTGTGTCTCAGGTGTCCTGGTGGGAAACAAATCAGACCTGTCTGCCAGAAGGGAGGTCCAGGCATCCGTGGCCCAGGAATGGGCCCAAACCCAGGGGTTGGAGTACTACGAGACATCGGCTGTAAGTGCATTTCAACATGAGCATTATATTGTGTTCTTGTTTGGCTTTGTGGGTAGAGTGCACCAGATGGGTTGTACTGTATTTATGTATGAGCAGAGAACAACATCACCCATCACTGTGTGTTCATGTTT
>NW_023339729.1:27866734-27867240 GCF_004916995.1 Morone saxatilis | reverse complement strand
CCTCGGTTTAGCCCGAGCCTTCCACTCTCTCTACCAAGAACGTCGCGAGACCATCCAGAACCTGAGTCCAGCCTAGACCCCCTCCCCAGTCAGACACACACACACCTTGACTTTTTACTCATTGGATAATAGACACAGTTTTTTTTAATTTAGAGGATTTAATAAGCTTTATGGATAATACATGTAAGGCTGTGAGGCAATAAAAAAAACAACCCTGTTTTCTGTTGGCTTGTTCAGGGTGATATTTGGATATGACTGTGAATAAAGTTGATTTTCTGTGATAATCTGCGGTTTGCTGGGTTGTCTCTTATCTGCTCTATGCACAGATAGTGTGGTTTACTTCACAGTGATGGTCGGGTCATTACCAAAACCACAACAAGAGCTCATTGTGGAGGAGAGAGCAGGGTCTATACCTCCTCACACTGCAGAGATGTCTGTTCCTGATTTTAGGCGACACAAAGGTTCAGGCTCACCCTTATTTATTGCCTCCCTCCCTCCCTCCCTCC
>NW_023339729.1:27834506-27866686 GCF_004916995.1 Morone saxatilis | reverse complement strand
TGTCTCTCTCACTTTCTCTTTCTCTCCGTCTTCATAATTTTTTTCAGCTTTTTTAAAAAAAAAACTCACCCTTCTTGCTCGCTCGCTGTCTTTTCTCTTTCCAGTCCTATCTTCTCCCCTCTCTCTCTCTCTGTCTCCCTTTAGCTCTCTCTCTCGTTGTGTTAACTCCCCAGCTGCAGCCCTCTCACATCATTTCAGGCATGTCCCCGGTGCGGCGCTAACAACCAGTAATCACCGTTCTAATTAGCGGTCTCCCATTCAAACCAGGTCAAAGCCGTGTCCTTGTTCTCCCTTTCTCTCAGACCAGCTGCCACCATTCAAATGAGGGCGCGCTGGTTCAAGCCAGACACAATGGGTTTTATCTTGTAACGCACCACATTGAAAGTGACTGCTGCGTGTAATAATCATGAGACAGACACTGTCCTCTTTAGGGAATGCTGTCACTGAACTTGATTTTTGATGCGTTTTTTTCTCATAGCTCTCTGTACCAGCTGTCTTTTGACATTTGTTATACAATGTAGGTTATTCACAAACATATAGGGTTACTAGATAATGCATAAAGTTACTTATTGGACAACTTTTTTTCCTCTGAAAGGAAAACTGATTTGAATGAGGTTCTTTACAGAATCCGTATTTAACAGGTTGTAATTGTTATTGCAGCACAATGTTTTCGTACTTCTTGAGTGGGTGATCATAATTATAGCAATTAGGAACTTTCTCCTTCTTTTTCTTTCTGTCCCCATTGTTTTTGCGCTTGTAATGTGTATTTGTCTGTGTGAGGATGCCGCCATGTGTTTCGTGGTGTGTCTGGCACATGGGTACAAAATCCAAATAATTGCAATACTGTCACATTAGGGTGCTTTGTGTATTAGCATGTAGATTATACACCTGTTACTTCTATTTGTGTCCACCATTGTGCATATAAATATGTGGCACTACCAACTGCAGTAGTTTCCTGGAGTTCTGACTTAGAGCTGATCCATTATTGCACACACACAAAAAGTAACATAATCTCATGAACATCTTGAAAAAATCACTCTAAGTACTTCAGCAGTATCCTGAAGTCTGTATTCTATTCATTTTAAATGGAGCATCATGCAGTGTCTTGGGAATATAATTTAATAACATCTCAGGATAGAGTGTGGGCTGTTGCTTATTGCTTTGGGAGAGACTTCTTAATTTCCACAGATATTGAAACGGTCTGTCAGCAATCACAGAAATGTTGAGACAAGCCTATTTTGGTGGCTTTATACACCTCTAGTGTGCTCAGTCATCTATCCCTACAAAACCCAGCCATTCACTCGCAATAATTAGTATTCAGAACAGGTTTGCTCCCTTGGCGCAGACCTATAGCACAGCAGGAACAACTGCTGTTCACCTTTTAACCACAAGAGAGGGCAGAGGGCTCCCATTCAAAGCTGAGAGGTATGCAGTAGGTAGGTGACAGAGGTCAACTGTGTGATGTTTCCGACAGTGGGCTGATTGGGAACCTGTCTGATGGTGTGTGTGTCAGGGTAAAATGAATACTGGTTCAGATGCTTTTCATGTTTGTTTGGTGAAATTCATACTGGAGATACATTTGTGTTACTTCTGATCTAGAACTAAAGGTTATCTTATGAGATGCAGTAATTAATGCAGTCTTTCTGCAGTACTCAGCAGACCCCTAATGAATATTTTAAAACTGTTCATGCCTTACATATTAATGCTTACATGTGCCATTAGGTGGGTGCTCTTTTTTAAAAGCACATCATAAGTGCTTGCATTTTATCATGCATGGCCCCAGTGGGCACAGAAGTACTGTACTTTATGGCTGCCATGCTCTATCAAGTTATTTAAAAAAGGAATGACAAAAAGGTTGTGCACTCTTAATATGAACATACTCGGTTTAAAAGTGCACAAGGCATGGTTTATACTGTATATCTAAAAACCTGACAGAAAATGTACACTGGCGAGAAAGCTGTAGAGCTGGACTTACCAGTACTGCTATAAACTCTACATATACTAGGAAAACAATGAGGACTTAAGAGGATGTTACGTACATTGATGTCCTTCAAACTTTCACAGATGTCTTGCTGCAGCTTCGTTAAAGTTACTGTGTGGTGGAGGGGTTTCTGTAATTTAGGAGTATTTGCTCTATCTTTGTTGCTGCTCTCTAATTTTGTTAACAATTTGTGCAGCCACACAGCAGCTTGCCTAGTCATGCTTTGGTCATTACCAAGTTGGAAGTATGGCATGGTATACAATTATGTCTTATGCATGTATTTTAGCCTAATAAATAGAGGTGAGCTAGTGTTCTAGATGTTTACTATTAATCTTAATATGAGAGTTTTTAATCATCCTTTTAGTGCACCTTTTACAAATATTACAGAAAATCTGTAGAAGAGAATTGCTTGGTCACCAACCATGATTTTACAATTGGACTGAAGTCGTGCATGAGCAGCCAGTATCTATTTCAACAGTGCATGAAAAGTGCATGCAAACTTTAAATTTCTTGACCTTGCGTCCCCATGCATGCAGTACATTTTGATGTGTGTGGTGCACCCAAGCATCTGTGAGCTAGGCCAACATTTGCAGACACCTACTGCAGAGCCTTAAAACAAATATAATAACTTCATGTGGTAGTGATAGGTCAATTCTCATGACTAGAAATTCACAGACAATTATCATATATTAGGTGGTTTAATATATTAGTCTCAAAGCGGCGCCTGAGCTGCTGCATTGAAAATCATCTCATGTGCTACAAATGCCAAGAGTTAAGTAAACACCTTAAGCACTAATTACTATGTTGGGATAAAACCTAATTTATTTACACTTGGATTACCTAGAAATGTCATGCGGCCATATGTGCAAATTTTACAGATGATGCTTGCTGTGCTCTTTACAACACAGACAACTGCAATCAGCGTACCTATCTGTGCATCTCCACACATCATATCGGTGCAAGGTCTGAGTCTGCTTTGGGACAGGATTTTATATCAGCTATATTTTACTGCAGTGCTCCTCACCCAAACAAACACAGAGGTTTGTATTCATGACACAGCCTGAGCACAGGGCAAAGAGTTCCAGCTCATATCTTACACCTACACTCGCTGTTTTTCTTTTTTTCACACACTTTTCCTGCAGATCAGCTCTTTGTCTGTCTGGTGGCTTTCTTATTTTCGCTATTTCTGATCCTTAACACTTCTAGTTTTTAAGTAATTCTGCATGCCTTTTCCCATGTTCCTTTGCATTTTATATCAGTCGTGCCCCATAGCGATAAGACCAAATTATACCATTATACCGTAATTGTAAATTATGCTAACTCATATACATGTAGTAATTTGATTGAATTGACCTCAACCTTGGCCTAGCTCTCTCTCTCTCTCTCTCTCTCTCTCTCGCTTGCTCTGTATGTGTGTAAGTGTGTGTGTGTGTAAGCATGCCATGTTCCATAGCCCCTAACTGTCCGTGACCTAAAAAGCTTGCTAATTGCA
This sequence comes from Morone saxatilis, assembly GCF_004916995.1. Taxonomy (NCBI): domain Eukaryota; kingdom Metazoa; phylum Chordata; class Actinopteri; family Moronidae; genus Morone; species Morone saxatilis. The sequence continues at coordinate 27,863,213 of NW_023339729.1, read as the reverse complement.
GGTGAGGGAGGACACAGCAGCTGTTCCCCCAGACCTGCTACCCTCCTCCTCTGAACTGCAGCGTGACAAAAAATCAGCCACAACGCCTCCGAGCTCACCTGCAACAAATAAAAAATTAATACATTATTACCATATGTCAGCCATTTCAGAAAAATGGTGCCTTTTCTTGCAAAAAACATTCAATAGAATCACAAAAAAAGTTATTTTTTAATCACATTTTAGAGTTTGAAGATGCTGTGGGTCGGCTTCCATGGAGTCTGCCATGTTGAACCACAATGTTTCCAAAGCAGCCTGGAAGGGACAAACCAAACACTGGTTCTTGATAGGTGTGTTCGTGTTTTTTGTGTGTTTTACTTTAGCTTCTCTTTTGCGCTTGGAAGGGGAGTGTGAAGCGAGAAAGTTGTGATCTGCAATTACACATTTAGATGCCACTAAATTCTACACACTTGACCTTTAAAGGAAATTAAAAGAAAAAGAAAATTGTCATATTGTTTTTGAAATAACTAGAAAATCTGTGCTCTCTTCCTGTTTTGCGCCATAAAGTAAAACCTCAAATGGTGGCACGCTGTGAAAGGATGGTAAGACCAGCAAAGGCTTTTAGTCTTGCATTGGGTTAAATGTAGTCTATAAATCTGTGGTTCCCAATAAATTTTAATTCTGTACCTGTTTGCTTGCTCAAGATAGATGAGAGGATTGATACCACTCTTATATCTGTCTGTTTGCAGTCAGAAAATGATGATTTACCATTTTATGGGGGTTATGTGCTGGACTAGTTCTTGTCTGGGAGCAGTAACTTCCTGCAGTTATATGTGTTGGTTGGAGTCATATGTGGGGTCATGCAATTATGCATGATTTAAATGTGAATGTAATAAATCATTCTATAGTAGCTTTTCGAAATGCATCATCTTATTAATTGATCATAATTCAATACTGTTAAAGTCTATCATTATTCTGGCAGCACATCCCAGATCCCAAATGTATATCAATTTATAGTCATACTGATTAATCTTAAAAGGGAAAGTCAGTCTTGTTCAGCAAATGAGAAAGTCAACTGAATTTACCTTCCATTATATTTATGGTGCTAACAGACACCGTTGTGGAGGATTTATGTCCCATGCACTTTGGCGAGGTCAGCGAGTTCGAACACTGATGTGATAAAATCATTATGTACCTCCACACCAGAGGGGGGCAGTGTGGTGCTTCTTGAATCAAGCTGTCCAACTGCTCCACTCCCTTTTCGCTCTCCTCCCTCCCTCGCTTGCCTCTCTTCAGTGATCACAGCAGTACTGCAGAGAGACATGCCAGCCACTTTGATCATCGCACCAGGGGAGGAGAGAGATAGAGAGAGAGAGAGAGAGAGAGGGAAGGAGGGATAGAGGGATAGAGAAAGATAGGGAGAGAGAGCACATAGAAACAGAGTATCATGCAGCAGGACATTGAGGCTGATGTTAAAGAATTTGACATTTATTCTACAGCTGATGGAACAGCTACTGGAGAGCTAACAGGGAGATAGAGAGAGAGTGAATGAGTGAGCAAGGATGTGAAGATGAGAGAGCGAATGAATGCCAGTGAATCAGAAAGTGAGTGAGTGAACAAAGACATGAAGGAATGAATGAGTGGATGGCTGAGTTATTTTAAAAAAAGTACAGAAAGACAATGGACAATATTTATTATACAGCATACTTTACCCCTGGATTAAAAACAGTGCGCAACAGTATTAATAAACCCCACCAACATGTTGCGGTACACACTGTTTGCACCCTGAGGAAGAAGTCTTGCCTGCGCTGTAATGTGCTGCTGTATTTTCTTCCACTTTAAACCCAAGACAGTATCGAGTTTAATGTTTTCTGTGAGAATAAATGACGAAGTCGAGGCAGGTTATGCTAGAAAGACTCGTCATTATGATATGTGTATGTAGTGTATAATGACGTTGTGTGCTATGGCAGTATTCCACTGAGACGTGGATGTTATTACAGTAAAGTTCAAATTATATCACAATAATGAATGGGTAAAAAAGCTGAGGCACGATGTAAACAAACTTGCTGGTAACTGCAGCTTACAAGCCAAGGAAAGACAAAAGAGAATAAGGGCCACACCATTTAGCATATGAACTGACCAATCTTGGCATCTGAAGGTATGTTTTTAAGGTGTTCAGTGTGCTACAGTCGACTAATAAGCTATCTACCCTGCAAAAATGAATGTTAGCAGTGCACTTTTTCCACTTTGGCAAGAAAGAAATGGTGGGTTGCACTGATGGCGAAGCATCACGCAACACAATTCTTGCTCATCTCTGCTTGCTCATTAACAAACACTGTGTGAATAAGCAACCTACAACGGGACAAATTCCAGAAGCTCCGATTATGCTCTTCTTTTCCAGGGACATTTTCCACAACTGGAAAACACTAAACTTGCTGGCAACCCACAGCGGAGCTTGCTGGCGAAATTCAGCCACATTTAGGCTACATATAGTTTTACTTTGACCAATTTTCTGCCGTTGCGTTTTTGCGTTGCTGGTCATTTCCACGTGGCCTGTTGTCCCACAATGCTTGAGAGGTGATTCATCTGGGTCCCATAGAAAAGGAAGGGCTGAACTAATTTGGCTTAGAGTTATGTTGCACCTCGTTCAATGAGTGATTACCATCAGACCTTTTCAAAAGCTTTCAATCTGTTAAAGGGTAAAATGAACAACAACCCATGACTTTGCTACTGTCTCTCTCTCACCTTCTCACTTTTGCTATCTATCTTTCTCTGTCTCTTTCTTGCTAAAATGCCTTCAATCTTAATGTAGCATAAGGCACTGGTCCTTCAGTGGTTTAACTAGACTCAAAGTTGTGTTTTTAGACCAAACATCATTCAACAAAGACTTGTTCTGTTCCCTACGGGGGGGTTCAATTTTTATTCGTCATCAGGATTTGATGCATCCAAGTTCAGAATCATTCAGTTTTGGCACCTTGAAAGACATTACGCTTTTTTTAAATTCTCATTTACAACAACACAACGCAAAACCAAAGAACAAGAAAAAATGAGACAAAGAAAGAGACTAAGGCTGTGTGAGAGTTCAAAGAAACAGAGAAAATAAAGTAAAATGAAAAGGCAAGATAAGATTTTCTTCTGTTAAAAAAAGCCTTGATACGTTCTTTTTGTTTCAAGCGTAATGAAGCCCCACCCCAAAGTACCCACTCAAAGAAAATCAAAGAAAAATTGAAATAGACACAGTACTGTAACATTAATTTCTACTTTGTCACCCCACTGCCCTTACATGGTATCATTGTTCAATTGTTCAAAACATAGGTTCCTTAAAAGCAGATCGGATGATTTTGATTAGCATGCATGTAAATTCTTAATTTTTTGGAGTCACTTAGCTTCACCTCGCTGGTAGCCATGTTCTCTCACGCACTACTTTGTGTCTTTGGCAGTAGTGACGTTTCATTGTCCACAGTCTTCTTCAAGTTTGCTGAGAGATCCTCCAGTACCCAGTTCTCTCTTCACTCCGCCCCTTTATGGAGCAAAAAAAGTGAGGTCAACTTTTCACCTCGAGTTGACCCTGAACAACGATGGCTGCCAGGGTTTCCGGCGGAAGGCCAAAAGATTTTTTTTTGTTGTAAAAGAATGTGATGATGTGTCTAATACTAACCAATATCAGTTTATCAAGTAGGCTGAAGCCTTTGCCCGTTAAATGAGCCAGTCACGATGAATCCTCCGTCTTGGTTTAGTTTCCATGACGACTTGATTTAGTTTCACTTGTAGGTTACTTTGTTTTCTTTTTTTTTCTTGTTGATATTTTTGCGCCAGGGAATTCTAGTCATGATTTATTAACATATATATTCATATATTTATATATAATCAATACATATATTAACTTATGTGTTTTTTTTCTTTTTTTTCTTTTTTTGCGGCCTGAATTGCTCCCTGCTAAAATCCCACACCGCAATGGTTCACAGTATTAATGCGAATAAAGAATGAAATCAAGAAGATACAGCAACTAAAGAAAGGAGTGGGGTTTAAGGGAGGTTAGGGTGTGTGTGTGTTGGGGGGCTTGTGGGATGGTAGTGCGAGGGCGGGATCATAGGCGGGGCCGAGGGTCAACTATGCCCCCTTTTCATCAGACTGAGGAAGAGTAAAAAATATAAAGTTCACCTTTTAATGGGCAGTCTGGCCCAGCCCACCACTCCACAGTTCCACAGCCCCGAGACAGACGAACACCGACCACCCCCCCTCCCGACTCTTCTTTCCCCATCCTCCCCCTCAAATCTTTACAAACATGTTCAAAACTTGTTAAACAATGGTAGATGGGAAAATCATGCATGTTTCTTTTTTTATGCATTTTTCTCTGTTTCCTTTTTTTTAAACAGAAACTCAGTGATCATCTGAGGTGCTGTGGAGCGCTCAGAACTTCTGCCACTTACCCCTCACTCCATCTATCCATTTAAGCCTCTTTCTGTCTCCTTACACCATGATCTGTCTTTTGCCGCCTCCCCCCAAATTCCCTCTGATTTTTTTAGTGTCTGAGGTCCCTCATCAGTTTCATACAGGAGTGGTGCGTCGGTTGGCGGTGTTGCTGTGGCCGCCTGAGTCTTTCAGGTCCTTCTGGATGCAGTTGTGGACCTGCAGGAAGTTGTGGTCCCTCTCCGTGGAATTATAGGTGGCTGTCGGGGTGCCCGTTTGGCCCTTGGGCAGCGTGTACATGGACAGCTCGGTGGAGGGCAGCGCCCCGAAGGCCTTCAGGCCCACCGGTGATGCCTCGCGTGAGTGTGAGGGATCCGTGGAGCGGGACGAAGAGCGTGAGCGGCGTCGATAACGGTAGCGGTAGCTGGGGATGCGCGTGATGGCCGCACCTTGGAGGTAGTCGGCGGCTCGTGCCCCCACGCGCAGCTCCCGATGGCGATCGATGAACATGTGCACGGCCAGCACGCCCACCATTTCGGCCATGATGAAGGAGAGGGCGCCAAAGTAGAAGGACCAGCCGTAGGAGTAGCTGTTCTTCTTGGAGTCACTCTTGGAAGGGTCCCCAGCGTTGGCTGATATGTACACAATGATTCCTATGATGTTGCTCAGGCCTGGGACAGGGAAAGAGGGAGAGAGATCAAAACTAAAATACAGCCAAACTGTTACTCAAGTAGGCCCACACACACAGCCAAAGTCATCAGTTATTATCTTTGTCAACTGAAAAAAAATGTTTAGTTTGTTTTGTAAAAAACTTTTATAACTTTATTTGATAGGACAGCTCAAGATGGACAGGAAAGGAGGCAGAGAGGAGATGACATGCAGCAAAGGGACACAGGTAAGACTCACACCCATGGAAAGACATGGTGGAGCACCAGCTCTACCAGGTGAACTTTCCAGGGTGCCCCTGATCAACCAAAGTCGGAACAGAATGTACTCATGATTTTACCTACAGGTACAGTTTGGCATTTTTTTTATTGGGCCTCTAGTCCACACTTTACAGAAGCAGACAGGAAATCACAAAATCAGACACTTTCATCATCTTAATAAAACTTAGAATGTATGTCTGTTATTCTTTGTGGTCAAACTCCTCCTGTGATTTTAGTACTTGTGCACATGCTCGGTATATATGCCTTCAGACTTCACATTGAATACATAAATCATATGTATGTAAAATTAGCTAAACAGGTAAGTATTTGAGCTATTAATTGTAATGCCCACTGACAAAATAAACTGCTCACAAAAGCAGAAATCAAAGCTTAAGAGTCAACTCCTCAGCTTTGACTGCAAGAGTCATTGACATTGAAATCCTTTCTGAAGTCAAGTTGCAGTTTTCTTGTTTCCAGTGACCTGCCTTATTCTTCGTATTCTATCATTTTTTCCTCACAGCTCACTCTCTCCCTCTTTGAGATGCAAACTGGGGCAGATTCAACCTCACATTTATTTCTTATATGTGACTATCTTTCTCTGTATCTTTGTATCCCTCCCCAGCCTTCCCTACCTTCCCTAACTAAGTTAAAATTCACAGCCAAACCCACATCTGTCTCACCTTTTCTCTCCATCCATCTCTCTTTCCTTTTCTCCCTCCCCCTTTTTTGATCATATGTTGCTCTTGTCATACATCATCACTCTGGCTGTGTAGCCAGAAATAGACACATGGACCAACAGGCAGACAGACAAAAGGACAAACATGGAGATAAAGAGTGAAAACAATACTGCATGAAGAGACAGAAAAGCAGACTGGGGTGTGAGGACTATGAGGGCCTGATTGAGTTGGATCAGAGCAGAAGAGTATCAGGGACACCTTATTTTTAGAGTGTAATCCCAGTGGCCTCCTCTTAGCCTAGCAACAGGGCGAGAGAGACAGACACAGTGAGAAAGAGAGTGAGAGAAACAGAGAGAACTGCATCTCTCACTTCTGACTTGGAGGGGAACTAGTTATCTAGCGCAGCACAGTAGGCCATGGCCTAGAACCAGAGTACAAACACACACATGCATACACACGCATAAACACAAAAAATGCTTTGGCAAAACAGCAACCTGCGCTATCTTTGTCTCCCTAGCTTCGTCCTAAGGCGATCGTTGTATGGTACACACACGTCAAATGCTACGCAACACATCACCTGGTGGTCAGCAAGCGCCATCGTGGCTTCGGCTGTCTCCGTAACAGGACTTTTTTTTTTTCTTTTCTTTTTTTAATGTATTTTTTTGGCCTTTTTTTATTGATAGTAACAGCTGAAGATAGACAGGAAAGGGGGGTAGAGAGGGGGGATGACACACAGCAAAGGGCTTGAGTTTCCAGTCAGTCAAATTATTCATAATTATTAATTCTTACATTCTGACATTAAAGCTGCTCTAATAAATATTTTGATATTAACAATGGATCAAATTACTGATGAGGCATTGATGTGAAAGTTGTTGCTCATCATGATAAACCAACACACAATTATCTTACAGTTCCCCTCAGTTCTGCAGAGCGTTTTATGTCATTCAGCTCATTGTTTTGGTTTTATGACTAAAGGATTAGCCCTATCAACTTAGGGTGATAGCCAGTAAATCAGCATTGTTCCAGCTTGTTGAGCTTCCCTCAAATGGACAAAAAAAATCGATGATTGCAGGTTTAAGCCTTACATCTTTGTATTGTCCTCTGTCAAATTTTGTATCAGTTTCCATCCATTGATTTGACAGTACCAAAAGAAAAAAATGTTGATGCCAAGAGAAAATTGATTTTCTGAAGATGCCTTCAATCATCTTTCCTAAAGTACATCCAATATACTTCTGCTCTCCTTATGTTCTTCCTTTTTGTTCCACTCTCATTTGTCCTCTTTCATCCATGGTGGTCCTCGCCTCTTCCTTCTAGCTCTCTCTATTTTACTCACTTTTACTCACAATTTTGTCCCCCTTCTTTTGCCCCCCAAACTTTGACATCTCCTGCTCATCCTCCTCCACTCCCTTCCCTCACCCTTCCTTGCCTCCTCTTTCTCCTTCCCTTTGTACCTGCGGAGACGAAGAGGATGCCAGAGCTGAGGATGATGTTGTGGCGTGACTTGTAGAACTCGCTGGCGGCGATGCACAGCCCCCCCATGAAGAGCAGGATCACACTCAGGATGGGGAAGATACTGGAGGCTCGTACAGCGCCTGCACACACACATCAAAAAGAGAAATAATCGTCATTGTTCGTCAACTGTTATCTCTGGACACACGCTAAAGATATTATCATTGTTACAAATATTATGACAGTTGAATGACCAAATGATAGATGATATCACTACCAAAAATACTTATTTTTCAAAGCACAATTTTCTTTATTTTCACCCTTTCAGGTAGCCAGTGATTTCAGTTGGTACCAGCATGGCTTGCAAATCAGCTTGTAAAGACACTTATCTACAGTATGACCCTTTAAAGATCTCCTTCAGGGTTAAACTATATTCTACATTATACTGTACCTTGATTATTATTATAGTATATTTGCTAGCAAAAAACCTTTTCCACCTTTCTCCACCTCTCTCGACTCTTCCTTTTCGATCTGTATCAAAGATCTCTCCTCCATTGTGCAATATGTCCGTCTCCTTCTATCAGGCCCCTCTCCATCGCTCTATCACTCCATCTCTCGAACTCTCCGTCTGTCTCTGTCCTCCCTCTCTCCCTCCCCTATCAGTCTGTCCATCAGCTGTGTGTCTGTTTGCCCTCTGCGTTGCTGATTTGCTGATTGGCCTCGGGGTTGTCATGGTGCTGCCGTGGTCACGGAGCTCGATCTGGTTTCTGAAGTGACCAATGTCACATTCCTGAACTTTTGGCGGTTTTCATGCCGATACAGTTTCCTGCATAGTTCTGCTTCTCTTGTTGAAAATATCATATTCTTTCCATTTTTCCTGTCTTTATCTCTCTCTGTCTCATTCTTTGCAAGAACACAGATGGGTAAGTAAGACAAAATAATTATTAAAGCTAATGTTTTTCATTACTATCATTAAATCCATCTGTATAGTGTTGTGAACCACTAAAACGTCACAGTTAATGCTTCGCTATAGAGAAATGTTTATCAGGTTTGTTGGTTCAATATTCAACCATATTATTCAAGTAAATAATATATTTGTGTCGTACAACTTTTGTAATTTCGCCTATTATACCTAATATTATACTATTTATTGTCATAATAACATCATACTCAGCAACATCTTGTCCAGTCATTAAAAAGTAATAGAACCACATGCGGTCAGCTGGTCAAATTTGTTATGTATTTGGACCAAAAATGTACCTTCTGGTTCAATATTGATCCATTGTAGTTACCGTATTTATGTGCACATAGTTTTCCTGTGCAGCGAGGGATTATCGCCAACATACCAGGTGTGCTTAAGTGATTTAGACAATGTGGCTGAACTCCTGTCTGATCATCTGACTGCTCGTGCTTCTTTGTTGTAGCAATGTGTTCCCCAGAGTACAATTGTATCCTAACTAATAGAAATGATGGTCAAAACTAGCAAAATAAGACTAAAAATACCTAAACCAGAGTTTTAGCCCTTACTGCCTTGCCCAAGGGCACCTAAAAATGGTATTGTCCTTGATCTTGTTTCTAATTACAAAGATAACTCTCCACTTCTTTTTTCCCTTCCCTTTCTGTGTTCTTTTTCTCACTTTCTTCTTTCCATGCTTGTATCTCTCTCTCTGTGTACTGTGAGATGTTTCTTTCCATTCACTGAAGCAGATCAAATATTAAGGTGACCTCAGAGTTGGCACTGCACCAAGCTTCCCCTCCTCCTCCTCATCCTCTATCGTATTTGTTTTAACCCCATCTCCTCTTCTTCATTGACATGTGCTGTCAGGGCAAATTGTCTTCAAGGTGGAAAGCCCCTCATTCAGCCATACTGTATGCGCACACAGACACACATGTCTTTTTCACCAGAGTAAGCGGAAATGCCTCCTGTCACATACACACACACCTGTACTACACTTGATTTATCACTCACTAGAGGTGAACACACTGCTGATGTTAAGAGACACACACACACAGGGCATATCCTATCCTGGACAGCATGGCTGGATTTTGTAATCAAATTTTTATTGACCACCCACCCTCGGTACTGTTGTTACACCTGTGAAGTGTTGCATTTTAGCACGCAGCATATGCAGTTTACAATGAAGACAGTGGAACATTAACTACTCGAAGTTTATAGTCACTTCTGAAACACTGTGTCCTTGATTTCAAAGAGAAGTAAGACATAAAAAGGGTTCTCATTTTTACACGACAACTAACAGATTATATCAGCAGTATCTAGCTAACTATTTACTGCTAACTTAGCACTTTTTTTTTGGTTTACTCATTTGAGAACCATGCAGAGAATCTTAAACATGCATTTGATGGCTTTAAACATGATATCATGCTAACTCAGTACTGTGTCATGATGAGGTTAAAGCTTGTCTGAAAGGGAGCATGCCTGTTTCCACAGCCATATGTTCCTAACCCTAACCCACAGCCCTATGTTCCTAACCCACAAGACCTCATTTTGAAAATGTCCTAGAAATGTAGGAACATAGGGCTGACCCCGCCTGAAAAGACTAGAAGGTTGACTTAGGGATCCAGTTTTAAGCCACATTTTTATGATATACTTCTTAGATCTTGTTAATTATATATTTTAACCAGATGAAGGATTTTAGTCATCAGATGATCTTGAGTTATCAGAGAAACAAGCTAAGCTAACATTAGCAGTAGCTCGGCTGGCAGGACCCCTTGGATGCGGCTTGTCAGCTGAACATCGTTTGAGAAAGATATTTAAGGTGAAACTGTTTTATTCTGTGTTTTTACTGGTTTTAGAGAGTCTATTTGTTATGGAGAGGAGGAGATAAAACCTCCTGATCAATCCGGACCAGAGGAATCCTAACCGGGAGAAGTTAAGTGCATTGACAGCGATGGTGGTGAAAACAACTCCTCCCATAATCCGACGCTAACGCTATCACAATGTCATCATCAAACTTTGTCTTTTGATGTTGTTTCGACGTCAGAGACCCCCTTGTGGCAGAAATTATTGTACGTTTAACAAGCACAATTTTCTGTAAGCACTATGAGTTAAATCGTGCAATTTTCACAAAGCAAGGAAGGTGGTTGCAGTTGGATGAGTCAGCAGGATGGAAAGAGTTTTATCTGCATGCTCATAAATTAATTGTTTAAATTCACAAAGGTTTTAACGTCTAATCTCAAGTGCTGTATTTAATACTAATTTATGTTAGACAGTTAATTTATTTTATAAAATAAAAACGGAACAGTCACTATTAAGACCTCCGCTTTCAATAAAAAAAGTGTGATACAAATGCAGCACAATACAAAAAAAGCCACTGTGGTGGGAAGCTAAAACTGACTAAATACAGGGGGATAGAGGGATAAAAGTAGAAAAGAAAAAACAATAGGAAGGAAAGAATAATGAAAGCAGAAGAGGAAAAAGAAGACAAGACAAGAGGAGAAGCGAGAAGACTGCAGGCCTTCACTTCTCTGTGAAGCTACTTTGCCTCAAGCAATCTCTCTCTCTCTCTCTCCATTCCTCTCTGCACTAGCGCTTTAAGCAGAAGGCAAGGAGTTTAAAAGGAAGAATTTTTAACCAAATGCGCTGGCCTCCAGGCACACCCTGCCACCAAGCACATCACGGCACAGAGAAGGAGAGACGGAGAGAGGTGAGTTGAGAGTGAGCGAGCTCCAGCAGCAGCAGCAGCGTTAGGAGGCGTCTACAGTGTGTCTTTAGTTTCTTTGTCGAGGATACTTAAGGCTGCTGTGGGGATTGAACCTCCGACTTCCTGGTTGTGGGATTATCTCCTTTAACTTTAGGCCATCCTGCCTCAGTGTACAACACAACTTTAGCAAGTTAAACATTTCACGAAGCATCTGCTGTTCGAGACATTGTTATAGAAAAAAAACTGTTCCATGGCTTTTTTTTTTTGTCTTCCCTTTTTCTTAACATTTGCTCTTGTATGGTATCATAAAATTCCTGATTGGCTACTGGATGTTCTCATCTGTAGAAAGCCTTAACTCTTTCAGTGTCTCTTGTTAAAAAGCTAGCTAATAAATAAGCTATACATTATAAGCCGCTTTACAGGGTCCAGAGTTGTTTTAAACATTGTATTGTTGCAACAAATTAAATAACATATATACTGTATATAATATATTTATTGCAGTCTGCACATAAAAATAATCAGAACTATCTTTTACAAAAAAGTAAATTGAGGGCAACACACACCAGTGGTGTATTTTCCATTCTCTGTTTCAGAACCTCCCAATAGGATCAACCAATCAGCCCTTCACACTCCCTACATAACTTCACAGAGACATTTAAATGTGTCTTCGGGATACGTCATTGTCATTTTTTTCAGCATCTACATGCATCCATTCTACAGAGAAGCTGCAGTTTTATCACATTTCCTCCAACGATTGGTACATCCTGCATACTGTACCTTGACTTCTTCTTTTGTCTGTATGACACATCTGGTGTGTGCTACGGGCGCCAATTGATTGAATTGACAGGTCAAATGATGCTATATGCTTTGATGGCCAGAGTGTGATGCACTTTAGAGTTAATTTTATTACAATAATTTTCAGAAGGGTGAAGATTTATTAACTGGTAGATGTCACTGCCAGTGTATGGGCCAATTCCATTAGCAGTGTGTGTGTGTGTCTCAAGCAATGACATCGGTCACTGCTAAACCACTGCTGTATAATAAATATTAAGCCGGGAGTTGGGGCCCAAGTCTATTATTACAAAATCCCAGGTTAGCACAACTATATTTTACTGCATTGTAGTTTAAATAATGCAGTCATAGATATCAGTGAGTTGGCTCATGAAATTGGAAAGTAATAAGAGAGCATTACTAGCAAAGGGATCAACAGTTGATTATCTGCATCCATCAGTGCATCTATTATCTACACCCATTTATCCTGTGAGAGGATCCAGAGGGATCGAGCTTACCCCAGCTCATACTGAGAGAGGCGGGGGGGAGTACACCCTGGACAGGTCACCCTGCTAATTATTTGCATATAAATGATTTGTAATATTGTTGCCATGTTTCCCTATTGGACCATGAAGTAGTGAAGGATTACTTTACTGATTGTTTTCAATAAGAAGAGGAATATACACCATTTCTTTACATACTGACACGATTATCCAGAGGAGGGAGAAGAGAATATCAATGATATTCCAACAATATTGGCCTACAGTTACTCTGATACTGATAATCAGCTGTCATAACTTGCATATACACACAGGTGGAGAAGAAGAAGCTAATGCTTTTTTTCTGCTTACTTTTCTGCTTGGAGTTAAGCAACACTGTGTGTGAAATCCTGTCATGTTTATACCATGTGAGTCAACATGCATACACACACAAACTAAGACTGTCTCATTCCTTTCTCCTCTCAAACCTCTTTCCTTTTTCCTTTCTCTCTGTTACACTTTCACCCTCCCTTCATTTCTCCCACTGCTTGGTTGGTTCTGCTGCAGTGGTGTGTGTTTATATGGTTGTGTGTGTGCGTGTGTGTGTGTGTGTATGTGTGTGTCTCTGGCTGACTTATGGTTTCATTAGCTGCGGCAGAGGAGAGCCTTGTAATTGTGGCTGAATTATAGAGGCGGGGGTGGACACCACCATGGGAGCTCCCTGGGTTTACACACACCTATACACACACACTTTAATGTATACGCACAAACTACAGTACAGTGCACCATTACTTTGTCTCACTCACACACACACACACACACACACACACATCAGCTCAACAAGCTACAAAGTGAACACAATCATCGATCAGCCTCTCACCCACTCACTCGCTCACTCTCCCGCTCCAAAGTGGGGTGTTTCCCATACACACTGTACACTACCCACACAGAAACGATCTGCTCTCTCCCTCTCTCTCTCTCTCTCTAACACACACACACACACACTAACATTTCGCCCACGTGGGAGAGCCCAGCAGCAAAGAACATGTGGTAGTGGGAACTCGGCAAAACAGCTACAGGGGAATAACTAACTGTGAGTGTGTGTGTGTGTGTGTGTGTGTGTCCATGTAAAGCTGACAGGCATGTTCACCAGTAGAAAATTAACAGATCTTATTTAGCGGCAAGAAGAAAAATATAAGCGTGAACACACACACACCACAGTAAATGTGCTTGCACGTGCCTGCGTAAGTGTGAGCGTGTGTGTGTTTGTATGCATGCGCAGCCTGCCAGTCATTATCATGCCGTATTACTCATGTAAATCGTGATATGCCTCCATGTCACAACACGTTTCCCAAAAATAACTGCAGTGACATCAGCGACTCGGATGATGTCATCAGTAGGTGACGTCACGCGTCTCCTTGCGATACAGGGTATTATCATTATGTACGAGGATCCAGCGGTCTAATTATAGCAACGGCAAGACTGCGCACCGCTTCCACTTCAGATTGTTCAGAGCAAATCAGGACTCTGTGTGTGCATGTGCTCTTTTATCTATCTTTGTGAGGACCACGTTTTAGACCTTATGAGTGGGGACATCTTGGCTGGTCCTCACTTGTTCAAATGGCTTTTTGTGCGATAATGAGTACTTTCATGTTCAATAAAAACATTTCACTGACAAACACATTTACTTCTAATATTTTTTGATATTTTACATTTGTACACATGAAATTTTAAATTCACTGTTTCAAGTGAGCAAATCAAAAAGTGATTACAAGGCCATTATGTATGCATTTAATTCCTTACTCATGAAACATTTGCAAAGCTGATTTTGAATATTTTAGAACCTGCATTGTGGACATGTTTACATCAGCTAGCAGCTCTTTGCAGACATATTTTCATGTTTCCTGCAGCTTTCCTGGCTTAAGATTCTTCTACCAACTGTCAATCAGTGGAATACCTTAAAACTCTTGGCAGGAACACGTACAGCCTCACCCACGTGCTCTTCAGTGTAGCCTAAATATTCTGCTTGTTTGCATCCATCTGAATAACATGCTCCATAACACATTTAGATGTCAAAAATTCCACATGGTACTGTGGGGATACATTTTTTCAGTGAGAGTCCTCAGAAATATAGTACGTGTGTGTGTGCGTGCATGTGTTTTTGTTATGACAGTGCCTGTCAAGCCAGTTTAGGGCCAGAGCTGGAGCTGTTAGCCATATCTAATCCCATTCAACGGCTGCATGCCTGATACGCAACCAACGACACAACACACACACACACACACACACACACACACACCTACAAAAACACACATTCACACTCTTTCCATCTAACCCTGCATATACAGAGCTGCTATACGATCCTAAATGTATTCTGTTATACACACACAGGCACACAACCACGTAAACCATGCAAACGATGGCTTACACAAACCCTTAGTGATAACCAAGTGTTATACACATCACATAATTTAAATTGAACGGCAAATACACATTCCTATTTCATCAAATTTTCATCAAAGCAGAATTGTGCTTCAAGTGTGGAAACTAGTAAATATCACTATTAATTGTAATCTGAATTGCTTTGTGAGTACAATGAATGGGGAGTAAATTAATCCCAGTGATACCAAAAGACAGACTGTCACATAACTCTATGATAAAACAAATAGCAGCTCAGGTTTCAAGGACAACATAAGTTCATGTGCAATAATAGCAGACAGTGCAAGAGATACGTTGGACATTAGACTATACATCAAAAACTGGCTTATGTAGGACATCTCAGAGTCTCAGCAGGCTGAGGTGAATGTTATGCCCTCGTATCATCTTTGTTTTCAGGAGAAGTGTCACTTTAGTTGCATGCCATCCCAGTTTTGTTGAAATGAATGAAGAAACCTGTGTTGTTTGGTGCAGTGCAGTTGTACCCACACCTCTCGCACTAACAGTCAATGTCAGGTTACTATTTCCCTTAGTGTCACAAAACATGAGGATTTTGAAAAATTGTCCACTATCAACATTCTTTGCTTACCTGGTCAATGATTGGGATAAGATAAGATACTAATAGGACAAGACAGAAAAAGCGATGTGGCTGAATCCAGCTTTCATTGGATAGACTACCAATCACCTGTTGCTGTTAGATGGATGTATTTTGTAATTAAGCGTCAGTATTGTCACTTTATGCCAGTGGGATGTAATTCTTATGCAGCTCCAGTTTGTGATTTTGGCTCATGCATATATTCGTAAAAAGTCTTGTAAAACCAACTTTTTTTTCCCCAAATGCTACACTGGGCAGTAATAGGACACAGTGATTTTACTGCATATTTCCCAAATAAAGTTTGGTCTGTCAACCAAGAATGTGAATTAATCGTCTTCACAGGTCCATGGGACCTGATCCAAGATGGATAGATTCATTTTCAAAAAGTGTTGCTGGGGTGAGTACTGTCTTTTGGTATCGTTTGGGCTCTGCACAATATCATTGATGCTCAGTAGTACCAATGATCTTCTGGGCTGTTTTAATTACTCGCTGCAGAGTCCTCCTGTCCTAGGCCATACACATCCCATGCCAGGTTGTAATGTTTCTAGTCAGGATGATTTCTATCATAACTTGGCATGGGAATTTTGCTTTCTTAAGTTTGCTTAAGAAATGTGTGTGAGGAGATGTGAGACAACCATGACAGGTTCTCTGTGATGCTGATTCCCAGGAACCAGTGCGCTGACAATAATACATTCTGTAGACGATAGGCGATAGATAGACTGAAGATAATTTTTTAATCCTTTTAATATTTAACATTTCTTATTTAAATAGGTTACTGACTTCCTAAAATGTTTTCTTCCACTGTGATTTTGATAATAGCATGTGATCGGAGTTGACCATATGCTCTGATCCATTTAGATTCAATAGGATTACTTATGTTGACACATATGGAATGATCATTACTTATAAATGAATCATTCAGATTCCAGACGATTGTGCTCTCTGGTTCAGATGGGTACACAAGCATGGCAAACTGTAAGCGCTGTCCTCTATATTATGCTGTAGTGAAGGATAGGTGTGGTGGCTCTGTCCTCTCTCTCTGTGGCTGCGGCTGATAGTACTGCTGCAGGAGGAAGGCTGACTGCTCGCCCTTACATAACCACATGTACAAATTCACCCAGAGAGAGGAGGGTGGGGGTGGCAGGGTGAGACGGCTTAGAGAGTGAGAGACTGAGGGAGAGAGATCAAAAAGACTCTTGGGGAAAGGGAGATAGAGAGAGAGAGAGAGAAAGAATGGAAGCATGTAAGAATCCAAAATAAATGACAACTTTCATCCTCCATGTATTTTGGTCTACTGCTGTTTTAGTATGTGGTGTAAATGCTGACAGAGATTTCATGAATTAAGACATTTTTGTCTTCAATAGGTTTTCCATTAAAGATCAATGTAATTCTGAAAGAGTTAAAAGGGTAACTCCACACAAATAACACAGGGCCACTGCTGCACTGCACTGTTTTGTCGACACATCCCAGTGTGGCAGCAGGTGTTGTCCATTGTTGCTTGTTTTATCCTGTATAGCATGTCTCAGTTGAAGACAACTGATTCACCATCCAGGATGCATTATGGAGTCTCGACAAAAAGAAGCTGTGTTAACATGCTGAAGGAAATTAGGATAAAGTTTAGTCAGTTCACCCCTAAATATTAAGGGCCATGGGCGTGATTCCAAGTTAAACATACCCCGTGGAGTTGTCTTGTAAAGAAACAAAAGCTATATTTACATTCAGGGTTACATTTGTAATTATTTTTTAAATCCTGCGTTGTTTACATATTTTTACTAGCTTGCAGACTTGTTTGTCCCTCCCCTTGTACATCCCAACGTTAACATTTTCTTCCTGTCTTCTCCCGACAGTTGATGTATGTTCTTTTGACCATGTCAACAATATTTCCCCAATGAGTTTTATCTTCCTAGACTTAACCAGAAGTGGCAGATCACAAAATACAAAACATTAAGTCTTGGAAGATATTAATAGATGCCCTATTTTGTAGATTATGTATGAGGACTGTCAAACCGCTGTCAAAGGCAAAACACCTGCCATAACATCACTGATGTATGCTCTCTGTCTTGTATGATTCAGTGTGGATTTCCCTGTAATAACTCTACTGTTTGAGGTGGACACCTATCTTTGCACTGAGGATATCCGCCCACTAGTCAACAAACACTGAGTGCTACTGTTTTAATGAGCTTACTTGGCAACTATTTTCATATCATCCCAGGCTCCTGACACTAAAAACTATATAATTGTATTTCAAGGTGACAGAAGCCTGGGAATTGAATTATCAACATTTGAGGCTTGTAAGGGGTTATCGGGAAGAGCAGTGCTCTCCCCTCTCTCAGCTACTATATAACAAGGCACTCAACCAGTCCAGTAGAGCTGCTCAGTGGCCACTTGTAAGAGACTGTGGTTGTATTAGGAAGCTTCCAAGAGGGAATGTGTATGAGTGATAAACAAATGTTGCATCATTTCCATGTGTCAGAATGTATCATCATCCACACTTTACATTGTCATTTTAGTAATTTAGCTGACACTGTTATTCAGAGTGACATGTGAGTGCAACAGTAGAATGAGCTTTGATTACCACATCTCTGAAGATTACAGGAAACCAAAAGCAAAGATTGAAAGAGTCAGTGAGTTAATGTATTTCAGAAAACAAATATAATAAGAAAAGCAAATGGTCATATTTACATTTATGGACCTGACAAAGCAATGTCAAATCAGACTGTACGTATCTATCCACCATCCACACCAGAAATGGTCTAAGGGTGGCCACACTCTATACTATCTTAAATACAACCTGTATAGTCAATAAATGTCATGAAAAACAAACACAACAATGCACAATCCTACTTAACAATTACTTTTTGCGTTGCCAAAGCCTGATATATCTCATCTCCCTCTCCCTCTGTACTATAGAGCTCCATTGTGGTCCAAAATACACTGCCTCTTTGCCTTGAACATGGGTACTACTTTATTTTTAAACAATCAATTGGTGCTGTAAATCACAACAGTGCACCAAGCATGTTTGGTATTAATCCTCTGCAGAAAACAGTTCCCAACAAATACCCTGTGTACTCCTTTATAAGTAAGTACAATGGCCAACTAAGACATTTCTTGAAAATAAAACTAAAAAGTTTGTGTATTCAGTAGATATGAATGGTGCATGCAACAATTGGGGTAGTCTACAACCAGTTTGCAACATGTTGTCTAGTGTATTTACTCAGTCGTAACGTGGTTTATGCATCTTCCTGATCTGATCTGAAAATCTGTGCAAGTTGGTGCAAACAATATTTATGCGTGGTTTGTCCAGCCTTTGAAGGATTCAGCTATTCTTCAGGTTTATCCGGAGCTTGAGTGCACCTCACACAAGTACACAGATATTTCAAATGGTTGCCATGGCAATGCACAGCGGGAAAGGAAGGGATGCAGGATCAGTGGTTCATCCGGACAAAATACAGCAAATTCAAAATGAATAGCAGCTTCTGTCTTCCACTCCACCAAAACTGGCGACTGCTGGTTCAGTGGCCACAAGGGTGTAAAGGATCCCAGACACCAACTGATCAATGTTTTATCTCTGTTGGGGATTATTTATCTGAATGGGTAAATTTTTGGCATGGGTGCTGCTTCCACCTTCAGCCAAAAAAGTGGCTGTATGTATACTGTCCTCTAAAAAGGACCCACTCAGAAAGTCCTTAAGGACCTTTAGGAAGCCTCACACCTCACATAGAAACCCAACACAGTTAGAAATGTATGAAACCTAGGCCCAACAAATTACTGCAGGTCATTATTTATTGTAACTTGTTGCAAAAACTGTCACACAGAGATCATTTTGAGGCTTTGCTGCCTTTTTCTTAAACCAAACTTGCTTAAAACTTTCAGAAACTTTCTAAAAGGCATTTAAAATGGATTCTGACACCAACTTTGGTTCCCCCTCTGTCCTGTTCCCCATCATCCCCTCGCTCCACCCCATGGCCTCCATCCACCAGCTGTCAGACAGGCGTGCAGGCCTCGGTGGAGATGGACAGACAGATGGATGGAAAGCAAGAGGGAGGAGGCAAGGGATGGATGGAAGGAAGGAGGAGAGGGAGAGGTGTGACCCACATAGCAGAGCCTGGAGTATTTATAGAAGAAAGTGTCCTAATTGGCAAGCCGCTGGGAGAGCAACAGCACGGCACTGGTACCCTACTCCTTGTCCTTCACCTCCTTAACCTTCGCTTCTCCTTGTCTTTCGCCTTCTTCTGCCACCTCATCATTCTTTTGTCCTCTTTCACCTCCCAGAATTGTCTTGTTTGACTTCATTGCTCTTTATGCTGCCTTTCCTTCATTCTTTTCCACATCAGTGACCTCTTCCTCGTCCTGTGACTTCCACCTGGTACCCCATCTCCTCTTTTGGGGACCTCCACCTTTATACTCTTCTCTCTCATCTTTACACTTTGTCTTCACACCCTCTCTTCCACCTCCAACTTCTCTTCCCAGCCCTCCTGCCTTCTTTCCTTCTTGTTCAATCTTCTCTCTCTCTCTCTTTCCTTCTCACATTAAGCTTAACTGATTTCTGGTGGCAGCACTGATACTGACATATTTTTTTATTTGTGATACCTAGCGCCTTTTAAATGCTAACAGTAATGACTATGAATGTGTCAGAACAACACTTGATAATTTAGTTAATTTATTTAAACACAATATAACATCACACAAGTCTCATTGTTCAAAACACGGAACAGTTACTTGTAAATTAACTTGCTACAAACTCATCCCTCTTCCTCCATTTTATGCCTTTCCTGTCCCTGCCTGACCCTGCTGTGTCTTCATCCCTGGAGTCATAGTCCTGATCGGAGCCGCTGTAAATCAGCTGGCCTTCCTCAGTCTCGCAGGCGATGAGTTGGGTTCTGTTGCACACTCCACCCGCTCCGGTTCTGGCGCTCATTCAGGCCCGCAGCCTGACAGTATTCCCCACTCCTATGCTAGTATTGTTTAAACTAGAGTCAAGGTAGAGTCAACTAATAGGACAACTATGTAGCTTATGACAGCTAGTTAGTACAGTTAGCATATGCAAAAGTGCATCGGTAAGTGACTTCCTGTGTTACAAGAAAAAAGGTCAGTGTTGCACCTATCCCACAATACTTTTGTCCCGGCGAAAAAGCGCAGCTCCCGAATGGAGTTTGTTTTTGTTTTGCGACTATCCAATTTTTGAAAAGTGGGTCAACTAAGACTCTTCTCATCCATCTCAACGGTTACGTCAACTATTAGGTGACTGCCCTAATGATATGGCAGTGCTGTTCAGGTACTGTATGACTTAAAAGTGTTTTTATGATTTAAAAAAAAAAAAAGTATGGGGCACTGCATACTTAGAGTAATATTAATATTTTGATGTGATCAATAAAAAGCGGGATTTTAAGAACAAGTACAAGGTAGTGAAACATAAAAAAATTAATGATAATAAGGGAAAGAAATGTCAAATGCAAAAATGGATGAAAACAAAAATAAACAATAATTCAATAAATTCTGAGAACACAGATGGATGGATGGAAGGATAGAAGGAAAAGACTCACGTAGGAAGTACTCTGAAGCATCCGCCTCATAGTCAGCATCCTCTGGGAAGTGATCTATCTGCTTACACATGCCTTTAAAAGAACCTGTGTGAGAGAGATGAATAAAGAGAACAAATATGAATACAATCTGAAGTCAAAGCAGTTAAATTAATTGATAGGACGGGAAAATGGAACAGTTTAAAAGAAAAAAACCCCAATAATTCATATGTAAATGTGTGCTTGTGTGTGTCTCACACGTTCCTTGCCCAGTAAAATGTCCATCAGCTCATCAGTTTCATTGCAGTAAAAATAAGATAATGACAGATGAAAGAAAGAAAAGACAAACAGGCGGAAGGTAATTTGAGAAAGGAGCCAAAAGACAGGTGAAGGGGGAAG
The DNA here is from genome assembly GCF_004916995.1 of Morone saxatilis. Lineage (NCBI taxonomy): Eukaryota > Metazoa > Chordata > Actinopteri > Moronidae > Morone > Morone saxatilis. Next base: position 27,841,914 of record NW_023339729.1, on the reverse strand, counting down.
AATAGAGGGAGAAAAGTGGGAGCGGAACAAAGGAAAGACTTAAAGGGAAGGTGAAGGAGAAATGGAAAGAGGAGAAGAGGCTTGGATGCAACATTTGAGACAAAGGAAACAAGAAAAGGAAGACAGGTTTGTCAACAGCTTTGAAGGAAACACATCACAGGACAGAAAGTGAGACAGGCAGAAGAGGAATAAGACAGGAGGAGTTTAATCTAAACGCCTCAACAGAGCAGGCGGGAGGGTGAGGAGGAGGCAGGAGGAGAGAGTGAACAAAATGCAAATGAAAGAGAGGAAGAAAGGAGAGCTGATAGTGCCGCTCATTAAAAAGAATTGTGTGTTCGTGTGTGTGTGTGTGTGTGTGTGTGTGTTTAGCTTGGTTCGGCTCCAGTGGTAATTGTATGCCCTCCCAAACCACTGCAATTAAATGGGCCCTTGTTAATTGGCGATTGAAGGACGAAAGACTAGCGCCCGGCTTTCAAATGGGCATCGGTTACACACACACTTGCACAATATGTTTCACACTTACAGGCACACACACACTCATATACTGTAGCATCAGCCCTATTGTCAAGAGCCTTGCTGGCTGTCTTTCTCCCTCATCACAGTGAGAGCACTTGCGGCTGAGTTTTCAGATATTTCGCATTTTCATCATGACCACAGAGAAAAAAAGAACAATTCTACACCAAAGCTGGAAACATAAAAGTGAAAAAAAGAGAAAAGAAATGATGACAGAACTCTACCACAAGCCTGTTTCATATTTACATATCTTTAATACACCTCAGAAAACACTCAGGCGAACAAAGTGTTTTTCATCAGGTAGACTTTGATAGATACATTAAAGATATTTCACCAGGAAGCGGCTCGGGACCCTTTCAGCAAAATGCTTTCATCATTTCATAATTTCGGTGTGAACTGTGTGTTGAAATTCTGTTCCGTTCCTGAGAGGACTGTGATGAGCAGCCGCACTGCGTGTTTCAGGAGGAAATAGCCTAACAGTCACATTGTCTCCTGTCTCAGTTACTTTCTTATTGTACCTATTTGTAGTGCTTGAACCATGCTGTGTATACTCAAGAGGCTTTTAGTCAAGTATAGAAATAAAGTGTTGATGAGGCCTCTCAGGTGATGTAGTTTGCCCTCCAGTGGACATGAAGGAGGTCTCAGCATTTCTAAAAGACTGAGTCGTCAGAATCAAAAACATTACATCATTACTTGTTCTGTTGGAGATTTATTACTGATAGATCTTATTAGCTTTGTTTTGAGATGCCATCTATAAATAACAGTATATTCCCAGTTGTTCCACTCAACTCCTTACTGCAACTTTAGCCCAACATAAGTTCCTATTCAAAGGCCACCTTTAGACTTTGTAACAACATTGATCATGTAGCTGTATTGCATGTAACATTGTGTTAAAAGGGTAAAATGAAACTGGGTTGCAATAAGCAAGCTTGGACTATAGTGCTGAAAATGTCTTTACATGAATATATGAACGGGTAAAGTAGACACTTCTAACATACGGGCACTCTGGGAAAGAGACATGGGCATTCAAATCTCTGAAGAACAATATACAATAGTCAGATGCAGAGACAGAGATGCTTCATCAACGTTATGCATTGCCTCATGCAAGATCCTACACAGACTACACTATTCAAAGGCAGTACTGCACAGGTTATTCTCCTCTGTTTCACCTATATGTGATAAATGTGAGGCTGGTGAGGCTACTATTGCCCACAGCGTTATGCATTGTCCCAAAATGGACAATTTCTGGATTACTGTTTTCAATATTATTTCCAAAATACTTACACGTCAAGTAAAACCAGACACTCAACTGCTAGGCTATAAGAAAGTATACCTAGTTACCTCTGCATAATTTTCTATTTCTTTATGATTGTAACACTGCTTTGTGTTATTATCTGCTACCCATTCTTACAAAAAAACAAACAAGAAAAACAATGGTGCATGTATCTTATTATTGTCAACTCATTCTTTAAACACCTCAATAAAATATCTAAACTAAAGGGGACTTTAATGCTTCACCTGATGATGTTAGCATGTGCTAAGCAACATCAACGGAAGCTTTACTTTTCCTGTTTTCATAGTCTTTTATCAAGTAAAAGAGTCATTTGTGGCGCCCCCTGGGGTCTTAAAGATACAGTATAAAGGTAAATACAGAACTATATAGAGATAATATTAACCTTTGTGGCTTTCTTAAAGTGTGGACATTTGAACTGACTATAGTTTAGACATCACAACTCATTAGACGAAGTGTGCTTTGGATCAGTCTGCTGCTGACAGTCAGGAAATAAGATCAGAATTAAAAATATGTGCCTTCCAATCAAGCTGTGGCCTAATGTCCCCAGTAAGATTATTTCAAACATTTTTACAACTGAAACTGGGTCAATGACAAATATGAGCAGGAGAAAAAAACAACAGAAATACTGGCCAAAAACAGTAAACAGAAACACAGTGTGCTGTGCAGCATTTATAATCCAGTTCATCCACGTTTTCATTGCAGAGCCACGATTCAGCATGTCTTCTTTTAAAATGTTGTTGATTTAAATGAAGTAGGACAATTGTTTATTCATTGATGTCCACTCCAGTTTTGTACCGCCATGTGTAAACATTACTGTTAAGCATAGTATGCAGTCCACTAGTAGTTTTTGATCGTCAAGACTAAAGAAATTCTGTGTATGTTGGAGGAGTCTGTCACTGGTGTGTCTCTGTAGGTTTTTACTCAGTCTTCAGGTCTGTGAACGAGTTAAAATGGTAACTGCTTACTACAAGCAGCATGTCTAAGCAGAGTCATCCTACCTGCTCAGACCATTCATTTTTACCATTCCTGTATGGATCTGTTCACATGATTCCTGTTATTTTCTCAACCATCTAACTTGCATGTAGCTTCACTATTATAAAACATTCAAAATGGTGTCTGTTGTGGTTGCTAGGAGATGTGCAAAGTAGAAGGCAGAGTAAAAAACACTGTTATACCATATCTCCCTCAACTTTAATAATAATACTTCTTTGTATCAGTGTTTGGTTTTCAGTTTTAATTTATTGCTGTCTCCTCATGAAGATCATACATTATGTCAAATACATCTATTCACACACTCACTGCTGGGAAGAATCTCCATCATCTCCACTCTCTTTCCTCAATCACTGCTCTTTCTCTCTCTCTTTCTCTCCCTTTCACACTCTCCCTCACTCCCTCCAACACATGCCCACCCACGCTGCAGCACAAGCACATGTAATCTGGAATTGCATTTTCCCTTCCTTCTCTCCTCTATCGCTCTCTCACACAACCCTCTCTCTCTCTCTCTTCTATCTGTCTCTCACATGCATACATGTGCGTGTACCCCGAGGACCAGATTCCCAATTGAACTGAGCTGGCAGCTCAGCCCTCCTCTCCCCCTCTCTCTCTTTCTTTATTCTTTCTGCAATTCAAATCAAGAGCACACTTTATTGTCTCGACAGGGATGAAACCTGTGCAGCCCGACCAGAGCATTATGTCATCATCTAAGATTCACTGATGAGACTTTAACAGATGGCCGGAAACCAACACACATCAAATGGATCTAAAATTTAAGCATGAGTCTCAAAAAGCCTCAGTCATGAGTATTTTACATACACTTCTGGTTACCCAAGCACTGTACACATATACTGTTCGAATATGTTACATGTTTACCGAAGAACAAATAGTCTTACTACTCTGTCTTGCCATTAGATGAGTCAATCTGCTGCTCATGTCTGTGTTCAGATTTTCTGAATACCAGACCAGATTTGTGAGGTATGAGGTTTACTCATATCTGTCATAAAATCCTAACAGAACTAGCAAAATTGTCTTTATACTACGATTCAGATAACGATATAGTTAGCTGTCCGCACTGAAATGCATATAGAAACCTGTTAAATTTCATTAATTTTTTTTGTTGGTCTACAACAAAAATGCATATTTGCCTCATTGATGTCATATTTTAACTCTTTTTTAGTCTTTTTTTATTTTCTACTAAACTACACTGATGACAGTGCAGGTTACTTTAGTTTATTTGACAAAATATATTTAATAGTACTAAAGTAGTAAAAAAAACAGCATATAAGACACTGACGGGGATAACTGACGACAAACTTCAGGACTTATTTCTATCATAGTTGATGTTCCATCAACTTACAATTCTATATACCAATAAAATAATCATTTATATATGTGTCTGTGTTTATATTTTCAGAGAGTTCAGACCCAAAGTCATGAGACTACGTTTTCTGCTATAAATTTTAGACAATTTCACCATTACCAAAACCCGATCCAAAAGATCTAAGCTAATACATCCAGTCTCTGGACATATGTACCAAAATTCATCTAAATTATGCCTAAAGAAGAATGCATGTTACTAGAAGTTTGAAGCCTGAAATCGGATCCCTTTTTAAAAAGCCTGTATAGATAAAGACTAAAGCAGAACATGAAATAAAGTCTTTCTTGCTTACCCACCAATTAATTTAGAACAACTTTCTTTAATTCACTATTCCACTAGTTCAACTACTTATTCTAACTATTCCAGTCTAATTACTGTCAATTGTTTCATTGTTGATTTTAAATACAGTAAAGGACAGATGTGAACAAGACAAATCTGCAGGCAACTATCATTCACTTATAAACTTTATACACTGGAGTTGCACAGCTTTTCTGTGTTGTGATTTCATTCATAAAAGTCATGCCACTGTGCTATATCTGCTATTAAAATAAACTATTGCATGTTTTCTAATCTGCAGTGACACCAACAAACCTTTGTGTCTATTGTAAACCCCCATCTGAGAGTCTCCGCTGTCCTCCTCCTCTCTCCCTGCAGTCGTCATAATGAGGTGTCGCTCTTCCAAATTGCCCGTTAAATTATACATCCTGCTTAAACATGGAAGAGATACTATTATTCTGAGACCAACCTGCACCTCAGGGGTCAGGACGGCTCCGTCACCCACTTATCCTCACAGCAAGAGGGGCTGTGACTCTGCACAGATGATTTATACCAATAATATGGGACCCTGGTGAACCCCCTGCTGTCACAAGCCAATCAGAGGCCTGCTTGTCGACCGACCTCATGGCTGTTAAGGGTAAGTTAATGTAGTGTGATGAAACACTCTCAGACATCCTTTTATGAAGTATTAACATCCTAACCCACTGCAGAAACTGTGTGTGGGGGGTGAATAAGAGATGTAATGTGAAGTACAAACGCCCTCCTTGAACCAGCTTTGTGTGTTATGCAAATACTTGGCATAGTGTCTTTATTCTTTATGCTAATTATGGCTCAGTCTATCTGTATGCTAAAACGCCATTAAAATAATCCCTCAGCTGCAAAGGTGGATGAACATCAGATACCTCAAAGGAGACGTGTTGCACAGCAAAGATGGATATCAGCTCACTTCAGTCAATTACAAGTGTGATGCACAGAAAATGTGTTCCGTTCTTTCCTTGATCTAATGTTAATTCATCCAGGAGAGGGCATTCCTCCTTTCATGCATTTACAAACATTTGCTTCTATTCTGTAGGTTTCCAATCTGTACTAAACATGGATATCCAGAACTTCATTTTATTATATTCTGAACCAGGTACAGTATAAAATGTGATACTTAGTACTCCATCTATGGACCCTGGGCACAGATGCCATAGTATATTCAATCAGAACTAGTTTGTATGATGTGTTGACCATGTCATATCAAATTAAAAAGTGTGTAGTTTTTCCAAACGGCAATATGGGAGGGTGGAGGGGAGATGATCATAAAGAGTGGGGAGATGCAATAATGTTTAAATACTGGAATAAAGGCCCCTGGAAGACATTCATAGTGTTGCACTTGATTGTTCACATGAAAAAGAGAGCGAGAGAAAGAAGTTCAAACCCTGGCTCCTTTCTCGCCTCTGCACAGCTGGCCAATAAAAGCGTGAAGTGGGTGTGAATGTTGGATTGTCGGCTTCAGAAAGTTACATAAACAGTCGCACAGAGCCCCCACTAACCAACACTGGAAAGTTGTGGGGGGAGGGTTTTTTCCCCAAGCTGTTCTATCTGATAAACGCCTCTCATGGAGTATACTGGCCCCTCAAAAGGCTCCCATTCTACCACACAGGTGGCGTCACCTGCGGCTGTTATGCATATTTTTCTGTTAGATTTTACACATTCACTGTGGCAATTGCATTTTTTACTCTATGTCTGCAGCTGTTTGGTGGGTGTGGAATCAACTATAAATATATGAACACGATACACTGAAAAAAGAGGGGCAATAGTGAACAGATTGAGGTGAATGCCAACAAGAAAGGTGTTACTACTGCGAAATGAAGCTGCCAACTCTTCCTGTCTTTGCAAGAGGTTGATGAACTGGTCAACTGCCACAAAGAGAGGAGAGAGGTTTATGCCGAGTTGTACCACAGAGGTAACCCTATCCATTTACCAGTCCAATAGCCAGTTCTATTAGTTAATGTTCACTATCAGCGGGCTTCCTTGAAGTTGTTCAACTTAATTAACATATTTTCCATCACTGAGTGACACTGCGGTGGTGACATCAACCATACTGTACCTCTGTTTTGTCGTTTTGTTTATATTGGAGATAAGCAGAGACTGTCTTATTCAGTTGCCACGCCACAGCACATCCACACATACATTCATACTATAGAAAACTCGATGAGAACCCATCAAAGGAAACCCATAATGCACATTACAGTATGTATTTTTAACCCTTTAATACCAAACCTCCATAAAGTTTTCATGTAATTATTACATTGCTGAATCTTTGAAGGTAGGAAGACATGATATTTTTTAAGGTTTCAGATGTATATTCTGATACGGATTGTTCCCCAGTTATTTTACAGGGTGTCCTTTTTTAAAACATCCACAATTCCTGAAAATAGAAGAGTGTAATCTATTGATACATGTAATATATGTATATATTATTATAACATAACTTTTTATAGTAAAAGAGGTTAATGTTCTACATATTGCTACATCCTGCCAGCACAACAAGTGATGGTACCAGGATAGATAATAACTATTTTATTGTCAACCTGTTTAAATTGCTTTTAATTTAAATGTAGGGTCACTCTAGCCTACAGCATGTATACACTGTGCAGCTGTATGTAGGAAGAAATCATATATAATATATAATAATATTATAATAAATATAAATATCAGATCGGACTTTTAAAAGAACATTTATCCATGACTCTCCCTAAAAATGGTCACATTAACTAATTTTTGTTATTCACATGGAAAAAATATTAATATTATAAAAAAAAATTTTTTATCCCTTCTTCAAAACTTTGGAGACAAAGTGAATGTTTCAGTGTTTGGATTAGGATTTGCTTTTTTTATTCTTGACACTTGCTAAAATATCTGGGTATTATCACAAAGTTTGCATCCCGCCCTTTGTGATTTTTTTG
>NW_023339729.1:27798506-27834491 GCF_004916995.1 Morone saxatilis | reverse complement strand
TGTATATATATGCAAGATTTGGCTTTACACTAAGAAGTTTGGGAATAAACAGAACATCAAATAAAATCAATACAATGTATATAACCTCCAAAATCCACTCTTCATGTATTTTAAAATAAAAACTCCTGCCATAGAGGACGTGTTCCACTTCAAGAATAGAGTCAACCGAAAAGCATTCACTTCATTAAACAACTTCATTGTCAGCTGTATTTCATTTTAATCTTTGAACCTGAACAGCCCAATTCATTTCCGCACAATTTCAGAACACATTCGACAATGGAGAGACCTATTAAAGATAATTGTAATAAATGTGGAATTAGATTCTCACCCTACTTGCACTAACTAATTTAGAGTAAGCAATTACTTTTCCTGTCTGCAGGCATGCACACACAACATATAAATTAGTTTGATGTGTAGTTGTGACAGAGAAAGAAAACTGATGGTTTTTGTTGCTTAAAAAAAACCTCCATCCGTCTTTGATTTTCTGAGACAGGGCAATTGAGCTGTGTGTTGTCATGTGGCACAAAACAAGAAGCAGCTAATGTGACAGCAGCACAAATGGCTGGTTAATTGTAATTTGGCAGGACATGAGCAGAGTGTTGGAGGGCACCAAAGAGGCCAGGTGGCCGGAGACTATCCCATAACCAGGTGTTCACACTTTCAATCCAAATGTGTTTATTACTGCTAAAATGTCCCTCAGTGTTAAAATGAGTAAGGCAAGCACTCTAATGTGTACAAACCAATACACACACTCGCCACCAAACTTGATAAGGTTGTGCGTGATGATAGAAATTTAAGCAGTGTGAAATTTAAGCAGTGTACTCTTTTTAGCCATATCGCTGCAAAAATGTGAGTGGTATATTGCCGAGCTCACGACAAGCAGCTAATTCAGAAGAAATGCTCATGGCGGAATTTCTGACTGTGACAATAACTTCAACCTGGTGAAAAGAACTAAAGAAATATCAACAAAGCATTTGCAAAATGGCTGCAAAGCAAATCACTTGCAATTAAATCCATCCAATGTTAACAAAAATAAAACTGAACCAGGTAATTTGAAAGGAATTATACACCATTTAACCTTCTAACAAACCACTCAGAATACACAACACCACAAGTAAATGATGTGACTACAAGACCAGCAGTCAGGGTAACCATCTTGAATAACAACTGAAAACTCCCAAGGTGGAATAATTATTTTTCACTGTAAAACTGGGTCACGTTGGAATCACTGTTATCCACTCAAACTGCTGTAAACCAGAAAGGAGTTAGAGACAAACTTTTCAAACCGAAACCAATCACCAGAAAGAACCCGGAAATGATCAATATTTAACAGCATTTTTGAGCATTCAATGCCAAAATTATTTATGGAATACCCAAGCATGTCAGCAGTATGGTTAAATTAAAATACTTTTTAGTTAAGGTTAGAAGAGGTATGGGTCAACAGGTCAATAAGTCTAAAAAAAGACATTCACAACTACTGACCTCCACACACTTGCTTCTATCTTACAACATAAATAGGACACTACTTCTTACAGTGGCACTGACATTGGCACTGAATGTAAATCCTGTGTTGCATATCTTTTCATTCAATTACATAAATTGATATAAGAGTGGGGTAGTGGTGATATTGAAAAGACACATTTTAGATTGCTTTAATTAAAACTTCTTGTATCCAATGATAACCTGGCTTCTAAAACACACAATTATTATACTGTGTGGAAGCTCACAAAAACAGGCATTTCAAGAGCTCAAGACTGTATCACTCCATTTCTTTTCAACAGTGACCAACAAACACAACTATCTCACCTCCTCAATGTGATATCAGTGCTTGCTCCTTTCTGGGTTTAGTCGTGTATTTGCTAAGGGGAAACGGTTGAAAAACTAATGAACATGTTAGAAGCACCACACTGCGCCATGGGCACTTAGATCTGCACTGGTTTCATGTATAATGTAGAAGAATGTTAGCGTTATCACTGATACTGCTGCTGCAAAGTTCCCATCATGCATTCTTTCTATGTGTATCCAGCATTAGATCAGTCATCTGTTTGACTTTGTTAGACAAACTTTGTTGAAAGAAAGTATGTTAGCATGATCTTGCTTGATTTACAAAAAGCCTTTGACACAGTAAATCATAGCATGCTGTTGTCAAAGCTATGGTGCATGCGTAAAATGGTTCACTTCTTACCTTACAGGAAAAACTGTCTGTGATGTTGAAGGGTTACATCAGAACATCAAGATATTACATGTGGGGTGCCGCATGGTTCTATTTTAGGACCTCATTCATTATATTTGTAAATAAATGATATGCCTGTGGCTGTGCAATGCAAGCTCTTGTTATATGGTGATTGTGCTATACTGGTATCTGGGTAAAACTGATTCAGTCCTGTTTGGACTGAAAGTCTCTTGCAATCGAGCTGAAATTGTATCTCAGACAAGTTTCTCATATCTTAATATTGGAAGAGTCACTCTCCTTTCAATCTCAGAACCCATCGGCTATCGTCTAACAACAGTTTAGCCTGTAGGGGCAAGGACCAATGTTTCGGGGCATTACAGTAAAACGGATAACGGATATGTGGGCCACTTCATCTGCAGTCCAATTAGCAACTTTATGAGGAGAAAGACAAATTACATATGAATTTAAAAAAAGTTAATAAAAACCAAAATGATCTATGGGTTATGAGATTGCATTTTGGCAAATGCATTCCACCTCTTTTTAAAAGGTTTTTTATTTCTTGAATTGTGGTGGTTTCAGGATGGTTTTCATTTTGTGCTTCTTTATGTTTTCTTTGTCTTCTAACATCGCGGGGCAATGTTGGAAACTGGAAATATGTTTTTTTTTAATCTTGTGTCTGATAATCCATATATAAAATCAATTAATCAATGAAAACAGTTACATCTTCATTCATCCCATCCTCATTAGAACTACAGATCTTTTCTGAACGATATATACAAACCCAAATGTGTACAGTAAAAGAAAATCAGATTACCACACACATCCACGTAATTTCTGCAATCTGGAAAAACACTTTTTGGGACAGAGCTGTTGAGCATCTCTACAGTGGTTGAAAGTAGGACTTGTACTGTGTCACCGGCATGTAGCACTCTCAGGACAAGAGTGTTGGTGAGTACATACTAATTTTCAAACAAGGGTTGCAGTTTTTCAGAGCATATTAAAAAGCCTCACTATTCCACAAAAACAGGTACAACAATCTGAAACTGCCAGCTGTAGCAGGAAATAAAGCATCTTACAGAATCCCAACTCTTAAAGTGACTGCAACAACAACTGCATGGTCTACAAGCCTGGTGACAGCGTTCTTGCAAAAAAGGCGATGTCAGAAACTTGGTGACGCAATAACTACTTGATCCCTTGGTCACAAACCAGACAATAAGTTAAATTCAATTTATTTAAAGGAAAGTATTTGTACCACCAACTCCTCTCTCACGACTAACTGCAAACATACTTTCTGTGTTATACTAAACTATGGATGGTGCGACACAGCTGATATGATTTTGAGCCTCTTCAGTTCTCTCAGTTACCTCAAAAGACACTTTGCAGTTGATCAGTGGTGTCGATTTGCATGTCGTTCAGGTTGAACTTTGTTTTACTCAATCCACTGAATTCCATTGAAATGAATTAATGTCTGTTCAAAATGTTGGTGTAAATGCTGATGTGACCAAACCCTCATGGGCAATCCATCCAACCTTTGTTGAGTGAGATATTTCAGTCAGGACAAAAGTGGTGGTCCGAAAAAGAAATAAAAAGATAAAAAAAAGGTAAAAAGAACATGGTTGCAAATTAAGAGACAAAAGATATTGATGCTGATGATGAGACACTATCGCTGATTACAGAAAACATTTGCCTTCCCATCTATGGGTAATCTGTTAATTTGCAGACATAATTTACAACAGAAATGGGTATAACATTTAAACAATTACAGTTGTTAAACATGTCTGAAAGAGGTTGGAGGAGCAACACCAACCACCTGCAAATAACCACACTGTCCCCCTTTTGAGAAATCCCTCAGCTCTCTCTCTGGTCCCCTCACTGCTCTATCCTAGTTTTGTTTAGTGAAACTTTCTGCAATGTTTTCCTCCCCCTCCCATCCTGATGAATGCATTTGGCACAGAGGGAGCGAAAGAGGGAAAAGGAGTGAAAGAAAGTAATAAAAAGAGTGAGAGAGGGTAGGGAAGGAGGGGGGGAAGGAAAGAGACAGACGAGAGAAGGATGTGAGAGACAGAGAGGTGACAGAAATGGAATAAATGTGACACACTCACAAAGCTGATAGCGTCGTAGCAAACTCATTGATAAATGAGGCAACAGATGTTTAGTCCTCTATGAAATTACATCGGGCAGCTATATGTGGAACAGCTACCTGCCCTCATTCTGCAGGTCTACATTACATCCTCCCAAAATCCTCTCTGTTACAGTACAACATGCTGGCCAACAGAGCCTGAGAGTCTGATGTGAGTTCAGATTATACAATATTACTATTTATATTTTTTACTGTATCATTACCATCATTACCAACTGAAGTACAGAATTGCTGGAGAATGTTAGCTTTTTGTGTCACTTTTTCAAATTTAAACTCTTTTCACTTAAATGTCCTCTTTAGTATATTTGAATTAAGTGAAAAGTTCAAACCCAGAGTGAAAGATTTAAACTCTGCCATGTTTAACTGGACGATTTCAGCAAATATGACAGATGTCTTTTTATATCATATTTTTGACAGTTCAACATGACTTATTTGCTACATATGAAGCCTTTAGAATCTCCTCTAGAATTTAAAATAAAGGTCTGTGAAATTAAACAAGGCTTGGCCATACAACCAGAGTGTCCAGTAGTTATAGGTTAAAAAGCAAAAACCTCTTCCAAGGTGATTAAGAAAATAAATTACACCCCAATGTTTTCTGGCTTTTAATTATTATTATTTTTTGCCATCATAAATTTAACGTGATTTGTGAGTCCTGTGTGTGTACTATTTCAATTCCTGCACCATGAATACGCATTAAGAACAATATCATTGTCAACTTCTGCAAATAAAAAGCATCCCTACACCGAATTAAATGTAAATGGGCACTCAACTCATATACAGTAGTTTCATACTGTGGGACCAACCGCCTTTTAGAAATTATGTTTATATACTTCTAATTTCTTTTCCCAGATACATTTTGCAAGACATCATTTCTGCCTGGATTGTGTTCGTAATGTTACATAACATTTTTTTCAAGTGTAGGAAGTGCTACATTTGTGTATTACACAGAAGTAATACAGTGAAAAGTGGTCAGAGTGAACAGTGGGTGTACACGATGCAGGAGATTTTGATTAAATGTAATAAAATGAACAGGAACATAAAACACCTTTTCCTATTTTACTTTCTGTTTTGTAAAGCAATAACTGATATTGTAGAATATAATATTGTATTGAAAACCATTGCCAAAATTGGCAAAAACATGGCAAATTAATAACAACAAATAACGTTTCCTGATAGGAAACACAATCCGGCTGGCATTATGTGTCTTTCAAATGTATTTGTTGTTGCAAATTAGTAGTATATAATGGTAATTTTAAAGGAGACATTGTTCGTGGGACACAGTGGTGTGTCCCATCAACATTGTATTATAGTGTTATGGTATAAAGTGTTATAGTATGAGTCAGCGTACAGTGCTCAGACACTCGTTTAAAGACCTTAAACCACTGGCTAAAAGAAGACTGATTCAGCTAATCTGAGTCAAATTGTGTTCAAATGGTGTAGGGACTGTTGGCAGGTCTGGAAGGGCTTTACTGCGAAGCAGCTGCAGGCATGTGATGAAGCATGTGTAAATCCAGTGCCAACAGTTAAACTGCTGCTTGATTAAAGCTTGTCTAAGTCTAACTTTATTTGTCTGTTGATGCTTCTGGATCAACCAGGACCTTACAAGAGCGGAACAAAATTTGAGCTTTCAGAAATCAGATAATGGAAATTAGGAAGAGAAAAAGACACATGCACAGTACTTGCTAATGCTATATAGTGTTTCACTGGCATGATGTCAGCAATATCATTCCATACAATATCTTACTGCCCACTACTGTGAATATAATCACACAGAATGTCATTTGCATTTATTTTGGCCAAAACAACTTATTGTTACTGTTTCACTAATGAGATATTCAGACTTAGAAGATTACAGCACCTCTACAAAATATTTTTAGCATTTCATTAACCCCACTTACAGGATAAATTGAAAGGCCTGAGTCATCCTAACATCTTTGCATAATCATTTTTTGAGGACAGAATTATCATTAGGTTTTTTTTGGTCAATTTTTCAAATGTTGAAAACGTTAGAATAAACCTCTTGAAATATTTCCTCGCTTTAAAAACCCATGCAAATGAAATGCAGCGGCCTATTGATCTAATAAATGATTTAAACAGCGGTCTTACTCTCAGAGCGACTGAGTGACTCATAGTTGCTCTAGTGCAATTAAAATTTGAATATTAAGCATTGCTTATACACCACAAACGCACATACACTCAAATACATTATTTGTATATTTATGACTGAAAACGTGTGCATCGATTTACAAACTAAAAGTTGAATGAAAGCTGGTCATGGTCATAATGTCACACATTACACACCATTAAAATGCATTCACGCTCCAGTGGAAAACTCGAGTGTAAATGGGTCAGAATCAGCCATTAGCTCATGAAGGTTAAGATGTGACTGATGGGACCACGAGACCGGGCAAGATAGTGGGTCAATGAGCAATGAATAGCAAGCTTTCTCTCTACTTCATGTCTCTCATCCTCTGTTTTTCTTCCCCATCCAGCTCACTATTTCTACATTCTCACCCCACCACCCTCCCATGCCCCACAGTGTGTCTGTGATGGCTGTTGCATAACATTACTAAAGAAACACCAGTGAGCAGCATTGGTGGGGGTGAGGAGAGGGAAGTTGTGCAGCGAGCACTGACCCAATATCTAATGAAAGAGAAGAGAGATGAAGGGGATGGGAGGGGAGGGACATAAAGAACGATGGAGGTGGAGAGGAGGAAGAGAGGGCGGAGGTGAAGTCAGCGCGAGAGATGAGGGATGGAAAGAATGGAGACAGAAAGGGGGGGGGTAAAGGGAGATATGGAAGGAGGAAAGGGGGAGTTAAAATGAGAGGGAGAGACAGAGAGAGGGAGAGAGGCTAGAGGGGGAGAGGAGGAAAGAGACAGAGAGGGGCAGACAATGAATTCAGGCAAAAGGAGCCAGGACATTTAAACTATAAATAACCAAGATACTAGCAGCAACACTGGTCTGCTCTTTCTCTCTTTTTCTCACTCCATCCTTCCCTACATCTTTCTAGCATCCCCCTTTCCTCCCCACATTCAAATATTCCTCCATATCATCCTTTTCTGTTTGATTAAGACAACATGAACTTGAAAGCCAGTAATTTCTCTGCAGAATCATCTTCCCAGCTACCAATCAAAGTAGACAGATGTTTACCAATTGTGAAGATTTTATTTTTGCATTTTTCACAATGACGAACGTCATCTGGATCTGATTTTTTTATTTTTTGTGGTGATTTTAACACCATTAAATTTGTTTTATGCGCTAATCATCTTGATTTGTTTTCTTTGCTTGTTTATTTTGTGTCCTCATAACTGATGTAATCAAAACCGCTATATTACATTTAAGAGTTATGGCTGAAAATGTGTCACATTAAGCCTCATTTTATGTTAATAAGCTTCATTTGTATTCTGTTAACAGTTTGAAGGCCAAATACATGTTTGAGGTTGAGGTTTAACGACTAGTATAAATTTCTCAGGAGACAATTGCCATCCTTATCTTTTTCACCTCAGATGACCAACATGGCTCACAATATAAAGAGTTAATTGGTGATTTTCTTTTTCCCCCCTCCCTCTCACACTTGCTGGCAGGTGATGCAGTAAAATAAGTTTTCGCACTATGAGCTCCAGTTTTAACTTTTGACACAACTGGGTTAATTATTCTTGTCGCATACTCACCCACGGATAGTTGGGAAGATCATTTACTGGCTGCTCTGACGGTCACTCAGTCATAGAGGTCATTCATTGGCTACACTATGGCAACGTGTTGGTATGTTCATGAAAATTTTGGGAGAAATGTCCCTTTAGTTCTGCAGCGATATATTCTAGCATGGAGGACTTGATGAAACATATGGTTGAATGCAGCAGTTACAGAATATTGTTCCTATGTTTTGTCATGCTGCATGTGGTTTGCAGCAGTTTGATCACTCTTTCTCTGATGTCTGCACTCTTTGTCATGCTCTTAATTACATTCCTGAATGTTTCCTTCTTTCATCTCTCTCTGTCTTTCTCTTCCTGTGTCCATCCCACTTCACTCCTTTTGTCGCTGATTCATCCTCCATTCTTCTTGTCTGCCATATCACATTTTCTGTGTCTTTCTTCCTTCGAGCTTCCAACCATCCATGTATCCAGCCATGTGCCCCTATAGCCTACATCCGAAAATGATTATAATTTAAATTATGCAGATACCTTCATCTTAATTTATAAAGGAAGAGCTGACTGAGCACTTATGAGCTGTCATGCCCCTTTTCATTCAGTTACACACATTCACACTTGGGAGCTTCGGAGTTCAACCAGTCCTTCAATAAGCAGCCACGAGGTTAAGTGCTTCCCTCAAACACCTCAGCAGTGGTTGTTGAGGGCAGGATGTGGTGGAGGAGTGTGTATGTGTGTGTATACTGGAAAAAGTACACAGTATATGTTTGTGTGCATTGGGTGCATTTGTGTATGTGCACTGACAACATATATACTGTACATTTACATCCATGTGTGTTTTTGTGTGTGTGCATGCATGCATATGAATATGAGCCAATAGCTGTTATCCACAGGGAAGACATGTTAACAGGTTTGACTACCACTGAGAGGATTGGTAAGAAACCACCAGGAGCTCTGTGTGTGTGTGTGTTTGTTTGTGTGTGGGTCCCTGCACATACATGTATACGCCCAACTGTGTGTGTTTGTGTGTGTGTGTGAGGTCCCAATTGAGTCAGTGGAAGGAAGCAGGGGTATGATGTGAGGGGAGGGGGCTGGGGGGGGGGCCTATGACTCATCCCCTGCATGGGCCTCTGGCTCTCTCTCTCTCTCTCTCTTGCTTGCTCCCTCTCTTTCCCTGCATAGCAACGGCTGAAAAGCTCATATAGGTCCATAGCAACCAGTACTGATAGTGTAGTGGCCTATAAACACTCCATTAACAGGTCAGAGGGACCCAGGAAATCATATATACACCAGAAACTGTAGTCTGTGAAGACAAGTCAATAAACCAAACCCTAAAGTTAACCAAAATGATTTAATCCAATCTTAAAGCACTAATCAATATTATTATGTCAACAATGGCTCATAGCAGTTTTATTGTTTTGGTTTATTCTCATAACTCTTGTGCATCAGCTCATTTTCCAGCTTCAGCAGGGAGCTCTTTTTAACCCACTGTACCTGTCCAGCACCAATCGGTGGACAGACAAGGCTAGCTAATACTGCAGGTGATGAACAGTGGAGCTTTTAGTTACTACTGAGTCAAATATTTCCTTCTGGAGTTAAAACACAGCTTCATGGAGAGTTTTGATAATGTTTTTTTACAGCTGTCTTCTAGTGGCCAGAAAAACTGTGTTTAAACTAGCCTACATTTTGGCATAGATTTAATGAAAACAGATTTCTTTTAAAGTCAAACATCAATCAGGGAGCCAGTTAGCTCAATTCCTCAGCTGAAGCGTGAATTTAAGTGAAACAAAAATGTCACCTCTGAGTCATCATTGCAACATCATGGATGAACGCATCATCACACTATGGCGCAGATATTATTAGCATTACTGTTGTCTAAATGTACTCAAACTGCCGTCCTATGTCCTGGTTTCTACTAGTTCTTAATATCAGTTTTGTTAGGGTTGTGTTTATGAGAAGAAACATTACAGCAGAAAAAACTTGCTGTCTCTATCTGCTCTTGCACATCACAACCCTACTGTCTAATGGTGACTAAAAGCTAGCTCAGTGCTAGCTGAAGCACTTGTAGCACTGATAGTGATAGATGGGACAAATACTGAGGCTAGTAAGCCATGCTGGTGATGGATGATGTTTCCCAAAAAGCTCAAATCAGCAAAGGATAAACGAGATGAAAGTGTTAGTGGTCACCATCAGCTGATGTTACGACCACGGAAACAGCTTCCAGTGTCGGGATTTTTCAACTTGCTTGCTGTGTCAACAACATTAACTCTGACTAAGAATCACTCACAGCAGTGTCAGTCATCACCTCAGCCCACTCCCGGTTTAAGATCTCCTCTTCCTCTCACCTCACCTCTCCTCCCTTCCTCTCATTACAGATGTTGCTCTCATTACAGATGTTGTTTGGAAAGCTTTCTCCCGTACACATCTACGGCTACCTCTCCTCTTCCTCCCTCCTTCACAGATGTTGTTTGGCACATGTCTACCCGTCCCTGTCTTCTTCTTCTCTTTCTCTTTTCCTCTACTTCTCTTCATCCCCACCTTTAAACTCCTTCGCTCTTGCTGCACCTTATCTTCTTCACCAGATTCTGTTTGTCTCTCCATCTGCTCTTTCTCCCAATTTCCCTTCCTCTCTCCACCCCTTGTTCCTTCCTTCACTTCCTCACTTTCCCTCTGCACACACCCAACTGTTCAAACCCTGCTTTTCTCTCTTGTTTTTATTACTTCCATCCATACTTTCCCTCCCTCCTCACCCCAGCTCTTCCGTATCACCCCAAAATCTCTCCCAGATGTTTTCTGGACAGAGATGAACTCTCCTGCAGTGATAATGAAACTTGTTGTTTTTGGCTAGAGGGGGCCGTGTCACAGTCATATGCTTGCAGCCTGGATAAAGAAAGCAACACATACTGTCACGCAAGCTGTTTATGTGTGTGTTTGTGTGTATGTGGTATGATATGTGAGTGTGCCAGTGTGTGAGTATATGTTTATATCCTATCTTCAGTACATTTTTTTTTGTTTGTTTTTTGTTTTTTTCAGTTGTAATTTTGGTGTTTGAAGATCATTTATGATGTAGGATTCAGTGGCATCTAGTGGGGAAGTTTCAGATTGCAACCAAATGATTACTACTCGCATTCCAAGCATGTAGGAGAAATATGGCGACCGCATGACCCGCAGAAAATGCAAAAGACCCTATCTAGAGCCAGGGTTTGGTTTTCTCTTCTGGGCAATTTTTTTATTTTAAGGTGATTAAACACTAATGAATACATACCTATAGATATTTTATTCCATTTCTGCCAATATATCCTCCTACATGTTACACACTGGACCTTTAAAGTGTCTATAATCAAAATTTGGATAATAACATTGCATGAAATGACAATGTGAAAGGAGTCGCTCATGAACCTACAGAGAATTAGAGTCTGCAGCTTCCCACGGCTTTACTGAGTTTTATAACGAGTTACAGCTCTGACTTGCATCTTTACTGTTTAAGTTCACTCTCATTGCTCTCATGGTGTTTTTTTTTAGCCACACCTGCAGCTGTTTTCAGCATAAAAACTTAAAACCCCCTCTGTACACCTGCTGCCCAGGACCAAAAAGCAGACATTCAAAGTTAAAGACTATAGCTGGTATACATAGTGGAGCATTTACACCGATCAGCCATAACATTATGACCACCTGGGGACCCTGGTGGTCATTATGATATGCAGCCCTATACCAACAAACTTGCTCCCCACGTGCATCAATGAGCCTCGGCCGTCCATGAGCCGTCCACTGCAGACCAGGAACAGCTCACAAGAGCTGCAGTTTTGGCCATTGTCAAAGTCGCTCAAATCCTCACACTGCCAATTTTTCCTGCTTCTAATACATCATTTTGAGGACAAAATGTTAACTTGCTGCCTAATATATCCCACCCACTGACAGGTGCCATGATAACGAGATAATTATTAGTTATTTACTTCACCTGTCAGTGCTCACAATGTTATGGCTGATCAGTGTATCAGCTAAAGAGCCAAATATTTCCCTCAGGACTCAGAAGAGACCAAAAACTTGCTCCTTAACTGCTGGATATCTAACAAGTTTGCTATATCAAATTAAAAGGTGATGTTATATCAGTGCTGTGTTCACAATGCATTGCCCCCAAGTGGCCAAAAAAAAGGAAGAACCAAACAATGAGAACCAGACAAAGGACAGGAAACAACCAAGTTGCATATGGCTGAATGCTAAAGCCAAAGCACAAGTAACATTTGCATTTTACTTATTTAATGCAACTACATTCACATTGAAAAGAGGAGAGATGGTTGTTCCAAAGTACAAATTCTAATTTTCAGCTTAACCATATTAGTGTTAAAACACATTACCAGAACGTTTGCTCCACTGAGAAGATAATAAAGGTCTACATTTTTGGTATATGTGGGATGTCTATGACGTCTATACCACCAACAAAATGTCAGGAAATTTCCCACGGAAAAAAATCTGAATACCCTTGCTCAGTAAGAGGATGAAAACTCCTCTCTTTTAATCCTTTAACAGATGAATAGAACATTTATTTTGGTTTTGGATACTGTAAAAAATAACATTGGATTCATTTATAACCTAAGTATACTTACAGGGTGTAATTTGATAAATGCATGTTTGCATTTATTCATTCACCACTCTAAAATTGTTGTGGTTAACCAATAGTTATTTTTCTTCTGGTTTTTTTGCTGCTATTCTGAATAAGTAAGCAAGACATCAATGTGGTCTTTGGTAGAGCATCGTGATAAACATTTGTCATTATTTTTGACATTTTATAGACTAAAAGATTGATTGAATAATCAATAGATTAATCAGCCTTGAAATAGGTGCCGAATGTCAGCAAAAATACAGAGGAACATAAGCAAAACACAGATTTAAGACAATTCAGCTCGGATGAGAAGAAAAAGAATAATAAAAAAGGTCCTTACTCTACCTTTTTTTTCATATCAAAACAAAAACATTCTTTCAATTTCAGCAACGACTGGATCTCCCTTTATAATTTAGAGAATATTAAACAGTGGATACTAGAAATGCCAGGCAAAAATGACATTTCCTGAATATTTGGATTTTGAAGCATATACAAATATGAAAATATGAGTCCAACACCCTCCAAAGCTTTCTTATTAAGGCCACCAGCAGACTGGGTTAGAGCATTCAAACCAGTCTAAGACTCAAAGATTTGTTCCATGATCCACACAATCATACAATATAGGCAGTGAAATGCAGGATAATATAGCCGACTCTCAAAAGGTAAGTGTGCAATAAAAACACAATTTGAACATATAGGGACAACAAATATAAATATGCAATATAAGTATTAAAACACTAAAGTGTGTATTGTACAATTTTTCCTGCAAAAAAATGTGAAAGATCTTAGTTGTAAGCCAAAATTACACACTCGAGTGCAAATATACAAATCGTTTTTATTTTATTTTTATTTTTCTATTTTGTATTGTTTATCATAGCGTTAGTTCACATAGCTAATGGAGTCTTCATCACTTGTAACAACTTTATCCATATTAGGAAAACTAAAAATGGTCCCTTCTTCTCTAACTGAGACAAACGTTTGACGCTTGTCAGTTTAACATGTTTGAGCAGAGCTGGTATTATCGGCTGCTATTTTAAGAGTAGGTGTGCCTTTAAAATCTCCGACTGTTGGATTTCCAGACCAGGCGATAGATATTTCCTCCCTGAAATGATATAAAGGGTGTCTAACGGGGGCGCCACAACAATCGCCATGACAACAATGATTACTCATCCCCAAACAAGTGAAACAACAATGAATAACATCTAATCAGGCTCAAAGCACTGAAGGTGTGATTATGCACACTGCTGCTGCTTCCCTATCTTTATGCAAACCATCTCATTCCCTCTCTCTCTCTCTCTCTCTCTCTCTCTCCTTCTCTCTCCTTCTCTCTTTCTCTCTCTCTCTGTCTCTCTCTCTCTCGCTCAAAGCGCTCTGGGCAGAATGATTAATTTGCGACTATTGATTCCTTGAGAATGTGGGAGGAATTGAAAGAGAGAGGGAGGGGAGGAGGGAGCATCCAGTATTCTGAGTAGCGCCTCGCTGCAGCTCCCGTCTCTGGTCCTTCATTTAAGAAAAGCCAATGAGTGCAGAGTTTGGAATCCACCAAACCACCTCCATCCATCCCTTTCAATTTCAATTTAATATGCTTTTAATAGCATAAATGTTAGAAACAATTATTGCCAAAGCATTCTCTTTCCCTTCTTCTTCTTCTAACATCTCCTCTGTTCATCCCTTCCTTTTTTCCTCTCCCTTTTTCCTTCCCTCTCCTTCCCTCCTGCCTATGCCTCCTCCTGTCCTCTGCCGTCTAAATTATCTGTGAATATTCAACAAAAACGCCCGAGTGTTTCACAACCAGCAGGAAGGATCTGAGGGCAAGGAGAGAGAAAGAGAGGGAGGGTGAAATGCTTAGAAAACAAAAACAAAAATATTTGCCCCTCCTAAAGTTCATAAACTATTTAGTTCCATAAATATCTTGAAACCAAGAGGCCAGCCTTTAGCAGTGTTTCACTGCAACTTCAAAACACTTTCTAATCTACGGCAGTGGAAAATTAGCTGAATAATTCTCATTTATTATCACAAGGAGCATATTAAAACACCAGCTTCTTCTTCAGCGAGGGCAAACCACAGTGAGCTGAGTTTCTTTCAGAATCAAGAGATAAACTTTTTTAATGGGATACCTATTCATAAAAAAAGCCTGTTAATAAAATTACATTTTTGATAATTTAATTAGACTCACAGGCCAGTCTCTAAACGCTACTCTAACTGGAGAGAGAGGTCTTAGCTTTTGTTGCTAAAACTGTGTGGAAACAATTAGAGAGTTTAAAAAAGTCTTTGGGCAGTGACATGAAGAAGTTGTAAATACTGTCATGCCATATACAGTTTCTTGGGACATCCATTTTCTATGTTTTAAAAAGCTCTCTCTGCGATTCTGCTTCAAGTGTCCTTAAAGTAAGGGGCATATGTTTATTATAGGGTTTGTTCCCAGGAAACAGGATTCCTGGGAATAAACATTTAAAATTACAATAAAATTACACAATGTCTCTAAAAATGATGTACCGTATGCTTAAGGTGCCTAGTTTGAAGACTGCTATATTCAAAATACACACTGAAACATGTGATGTTGTGAGAGAAGTGACACTCCACTGTACAGTTAGCAGATGGCCCACATGATGTGTTTTAACAGTCACTTAATTCACAATGAGGGTTGAAAATAATGCTCGTATAGACACACCAAAATGAATTCCTTTACACACAAACACGTTGACTGCAAACCTGCATGGAATAAAGTTGTTTCTGCGTGTGTCACCTGTCTGTCAGCACATCTGAGCACAGTTACAAAACAACAAACAAGCAGACTAGCTAGAGGCCATTTTGTGTCCACATGCTGCTGTCACTGCACTGACCTGAACTCAAACTCTGAGAGGCTTCAGGAAACTGCTGAATCGTTTTGGTTTATTCTGACTCAACGCGTGCGCTATAGTACCTGCTGTAGGGAAGAAGCTCCCTGGTCTCTCAAAACAGCACGATCACACTCTCGACCATGTCATCAGCTGTTTGGATGAGTAAAGTACATCTGGCTTGCACATCAAAATCAAATAATATTAACTGGGTTTCCATCCAAGTAAATGTTGCAGGTTTCATTAGTGGGACAAACTCACAAGCTGGTTATTGCTATTTTTAAAATGTATTTATTAATTTACTTACAGAATAAAGTATTTCAAAGATTATTGTGATTTCCATATTAATAGTATAGCAAACATTTAAATGCTTTTTATACCTATGTAACCTGATTCTCTTTGATAGATCATTTTGTATTTGCATCTTTACTACAAAAGTACTTAATTGCCTTATTTTTATGTTCAATTGTCTTTTATATTACAATATTAGTCTTTCCTCAAAATAAAATCATTTTTTTAACTCCTGAAATAGAATCTCAGACTTAGACTTTTTTTCAGTAATGTCTGAGTAATGTCTGAATAATACACATTTCAGACTCATACAGTCCCAACAAACTTCACCAAATCAGGTAGTGCAGTCTGTTCTCTCAGTCCTGAGAGGCTAAAAAGGACTCCACCACTCACTCACTGCTGCTCGGTAAGCTTATTGCTGTGAGCGCACGGTAATAACTGAAGGTGACTCAGATGAGTGTATCAAGTCAGATCTTCTCTCATATGGGCCATGATGACTGGACAGTTAGAGGAAATGTTCACAGAAACTTGAGTAAGAAATTTAACCTGAAACAATAAAAGTGAGGGAACAAAAATAGGATTTAGAAAAGTTAGGGGAAATTACGCACTTGAAATGACATAAGAAAGTTTGAACCAAAAATATACTGTGATAATAATAATATTTTCAGTTTTACTTTATGCCTTAAATTATTTTTATAGTAAAATAATTATGTCAAAGGAATTGAGGTCTACATTTACGGAAGCGCATTGCATTCACTGGATAAAAAAAAAATTGACACCTTATGTCGTAATTACGAGATCCTGATCTCGTAATTATGAGAAAAGATCTCGTAATTATGAGATCCTGATCACGTAATTATGAGAAAAGATCTCATAATTACAAGATCAGGAAAGGTGCCACATTGGCCACTGCTTCACTCAGAACCCTAACCTGCAGCATGCCACGAAGAGGTTTAAATCACATTGTAGCGTCCGCGCAGGAGCATGTTGAAAAGATGACAAAGTGTTATTCAGCAACCCCAGACAGTTTATTGCTGGAACAGTAACAGGTTAGCTGTCGGCCGTAACCACGCCAAAAACCAAGCCCAGAACATAAAAGTTAGCGTAGGCTCGCTCACTACACACACACACACACACACACAGCCACTCGCACCCGCCCCCTACCAGCTCCATTCATCCCAAACATGTCATTAACTCACAGAACATTTGACATTATAAGCAGAAATTACTGGGGGGTCGTACAATATATATTCTATGAGTAAATTAAAAACTTGGTTTATTTACGACTGTGGCTTTGTTACGTTTTGCCACGTGACTTCGTTACCGTGGCAACAGAAAAGCTTGACATGCAATGTGCTTCTGTAACTGAGAGAGGATTTACAGACGTTTCTTTTTTCTTTATCTTAAGAGATAAAGAAAAAAGAAAATCCTGATTTTCTGGAATCCTTTCTTCTGCCTGATGGAAAGGGTCAAACTTAAAAAAGTGGATGGAAAAATAGTAAGTTGACTGGGCTCAGAAAATAAACATCATCGTCATTTTCACCCCAACTACAAATCAGGCCAAATGTTAAGTGATCAAGTTTTACTTAACTTCACAGTACAAAATGTGAATGCTTGAGGGCTGTATATGGGAAAACCATGTTGGTTTGCTTTTTTCTATGTTACATGGCTGTTAAAAATAAGATAATTAGAATAAAACAATATAAAGTCGCTGCAACAAACAAGGGAATAACACACTCCATCTCATTGTTTCATTTACACACCACTACACAACACCACCTGCCCAATACAACCACAGTCTTTTACTGGGTCATTTAGCAGCTGCAATTGATCAGCGAGTGTTTAAAAGTATCAGTAACTGATTCGCTCTGCAGCTACTTACTGTATGTTTCTCTGTGACTCTCCAGTTCAGTCCTGCAGGGTTGATGAGCACTGCAGAAATGAGGTGCATATGACCAGCAGAAAGTCATTGTTCAACTTCATAATAATACAACTTTTCCGGTGCATCCGTCACTTCATATAAAAGACCATTTGCACTACTTTATGCACACAAGAAATGTTCGTCTTGTGATTAAGGACAACCATATAGAGATGTCGCTTGCTCAACATGAATTTGGGGCATTGCTGGAACCCACTTAGATTAAACTATTAGAAGTTACACCTGAGACACTGTACATGCTCAAAAGGCTAAGCAATGGTAACTGTTTTGTGAGAGAACAGCCTCAAAGCAAATTCATGCAAATTACAAAATCTGAATAATGGTCCATTTTCATCTCTTCAGGCTTAATTTCCTCTATACCATTTCCTCCTCATACACACGCCTTTGCTCCGTGACTGTAGCACTGAAATCAGAAAGGCTAGAGGATATGACGGATTAATTCAGGAAAACACTCACCTGCTAATTATAGTAATCACTACCTACTTGCCTTCTCTACTCTTTAGGGGTTAACACTCTGATAGTTCCACCCTGCTGAGAGGTGAGGCAGTGCATGGAGAGAGAGCCACAACCCCACGGAAACTAGTAAACAAGCAACAGCAAATTTAGAATCTAAATTGTAAGATAAGAAATGTGTGTAGCTATAGTAGCTCTACCATCATGCAGTTGGTGAGAAAATTGATAACATTGATATTATGATGACAAAAGGTGAAAATAGGCTATGATTTAAAGGTCCAAGGTGTAGTTGCAGATCACAACTCCCGTCCTTTTACCCTCCCCTTCCAAGCGTGAAGGTAAAACTACAGTGGCCGCGAAACCTACAAAAAACACAAACACCACTATTTAGTTTGTCAATTCTTGGCTGCCGTAGAAACATGGTGGATCAACATGGCAAAGGTGAGGGGCATACAAGTATTATATTTAATGTGTAATGTCCATTTCTTCCAATAGTTCCTCCTGAATGTTACACACTGGACCTTTAAGAGTCTTGATCGTCATGGTACCTTTAATGTCCAGTTCAGAGAATCAACCTGGCAACTTTGCATCAAAAGGTTGTTCCTACAACCTTAAGTTAAGTTATATATTACCACAATTCTAATGTCAAAGCACCTGAAACCAGATTTCAAGTCTTTAATAGGTTTCTACAACATTAAAAGATTACTGAAGTGATTTAGCATTGCAATGCTTTAACATTGTTAGACAAGAAAAAGTACAAATCAATGCAGCTCAACAAGAGATATAGGCTTTTTATTATTACACATATCTTCTTCCTTGTCAAAATTGGGCATCTGCTACCCACAATGCAACTCGAACACAGACAGTTTGGTAGGAGATTCTGTTGTGTTATGCTAGTAGTGGCTTATGTAGCCTCAAGCTGCTAACCTCAAGCAAAGATGAGGAGCGGACTACAGAGATCTTGGTAAACTCACTTATTTCTAACTCGACACCCCCGTATTTGTTTTCAGCCCCAATCAGGACATCACTGGAGGCAATTTATCAGATTCTGTGTAGCTCGCTCTTTAGCTACAAAAGACTTTATATAACTTTTTTCACATATGCAGTCGTACTTTCGACTTTGATGTGTAAAAACTGCACAGTTCCCTTTGAAATATTCATGATTATATAATCAATTTTAAATGTAAAAATCATCTGTGGTTATTATTTACACGTTTAACACTCAGACAACTCAGCTAATCTGCCTTATCAGGGCAGTGTGGGTGTGGTTTGATCAGAAGTGATTGACAGTAATCAAACAAGCCACCAGCTGTCGTCAGTTTGTGATTAAAATGTTGTCACATCTTGAATAGAGAGGCAAAGATAAAGACATCCCGTCATGTCAAACAAAAAATTTCTAATTTTGGCAGAAATTTCAATTCACGTAAGACTCCATCATTCATAGTAGATATACATAATAGAAAAGGACATTTCCAGACAACTTAAAAGTCCTGACCTTCAAGCCGCTCTTTGAAGAAGCAAAAATGTCCTTACTTCCAAGGTCTAAAACTTGGTCCTCACAAAGATAGAAGTTCAAGAATAGACACACACACACACACACACACACACACATACACAGAAACAGGTTTAATGCATCTATGCACAGGATCACTCCTCAACACATAGAATCACACACAATCCAGAACACACACATGCTGCCAGGTGCAACTACACCCCAACAAGCAAACTGTCTCTCTCTCAAACACACACACACTATACAGTACATAAACACACTGAGGATTTACTGCAGACCACCAGTCATAAAACACAGACACCAGAGTTCATCATAGCCTGCTTAATGTTGCACCATTACCGTTAACGTGAGTTAGCCACATCTGCCGTGTAGCTATAAACTCATTCCACTGACCATAAAAATCTGATGAATCAAACCTGACACCTCGCTGGGTTTAACTTTGTGTCATGGAGACATCTGGCGGATTTTTACACAGTCAACAACCAGATTATAGAGCTATTTGTTTAATCTTCAGCTCATACGGCGACTGGAGTTTCCACAAGTTCAGTGGTTACAACATGGTAACACACTCGTAGATCCCTTCTCATAACTTCATGTTCAAGGCATATGCTGATTTTTACTGACAGAGGACTTTATAAAGCTACCAGGTAACAATAACCAGTAAGTACAGTATCTGGAAGGCAAAATGTGGTTTAGCTGTTGGAAATCAATCCCTAACTGAAAGGCTTGATCACCACAAGAGCAAGTGTAGTCTGTCAAATTGTCCTTGAGCACCCTGAAACCTTCATTTCATTCAATATACTACTCAGTCAAATCATTGCTTGAAATTGTAAAAAGTAAGCTCTTATGCACAAGATTAGACTTAGCACCTTTGCACTGCTGCATTGGTGTTTCCAGCTGATCTCTAGATCCATGAAGATGACCACATAATGGCATTGTTTGAGACAGAATTTGTGCAGAGACAATCAGTTATGCAACTCTGACATTTTAATGGATTTTGAATGAGAAGTGAGACATTGTCTCTTCTTGTATCATGTCACTTGTCTGCATCTACATTATTTGTAGGCAATCTTTGCTAGTACCATGGTAATTAGTTTTCTTGTATGTAATTATTGAAATGAGCTACAACTTAACCATGTGCAGTTAATGCATCTCAGTTAGGAATTCAAAGTGGTCCAGAGCAACTTTGTTTTATAGTGTAGCATCAAGATGGAGACCCAAAAGAACTGAAGCTCTGGCATCTATAATCTGAAAGGATGAGCCATCCTCAGTCCACACACATGCATCCAAACATCATTTCATCCACTCACACACTCAAGCATCATTGTAAAATATCCCAATGGTAGAGGTATCTTTGGTGTCTGCCAAATGGCTTACTTTACAGTGTACTAGGCTGCATAGTGTCCTGGATTGTATCCCATAATAGTGCATCTAAAATTACATAAATATCATCTTACAGATGTAGAGCAGTCTGTTTACTTGTTTTGTTTTTTGAGTTTTTTTTTTGGTTTTTGGAGTGTATCAATATCAAGTGTTTAATATAAATATTGAGTTTAGAGTGTGCTTCTAATTGTTTACTCCTGTTTCTGTTGCGTGTGTTGTAACAAGTGATTCATGTGCTCTTGTGTAAATGTAAAATTCCCTCTTTGACAAAATGGTCTCACCCGTGTAAGATGGTTATATAGTTATTGAAAGGTGTATTTACATTATAAGAAGGCCATGATACTCATTTTATCTATCAATTTTGATGAACAGTGATCAGCTCAGAATACTGTCTGTTTGTACATGTGTGTTGGTTTGTGTGTGTGTGTATTGTGTGTCCTTGTACATAATACTCACTTGACCTTATAAGACATCAGGTGTGACCTTTAACCTCTGAACTCTGACCTCTTTGATTGAAAAGTGCAGGCAGGGACTTCCCATTGTCATGTGAGACACAAATACACAGTCCGATAACAGCAAAGAACATATCAAAAGAGTTTTTTTATTAAAGAAAACACAAGCGTCAGTCATGACGTCACATTAGGGCCAAAGTCTGTGCCAACACAATCTCTCATTCAGCATTTTTTTCATTGGTCAGCAATAATAAGTGCGCTCCTGGGCTCCATATTTTAAGATAAACAAAAAATTTGGGGCGTAAAATTCACCAAAGCTCTCTTCTAAAGTATTTTTTATTTTCTTCTTCTTCATCTATAAACTCTACCATCTAAAAGCTTTTACAGTGTTTAATTATCTCTACACCGATCGCTCCTCTTTGCCCTGCTGTTATTATGGACATTACATATAAACATACATATTACAGACATATCAAACTTCCATCTTATGTCAAGCCATGAGGTTTAGCCAGAGAGGATCTAGGGCTTAAATTATTGTTTCTTAAAGGCTGCTGTAAAAAGACATTTTAAATAAGCAGCAATATTAGGTTGTTTTTCAAAAAAACTATTATCCTTATCTCGACAAATGCAGCGAGCCACATGGCATGCTGCTGAGAGAGGCTCTGTTCCAAGGCTGGATTTCAGTTATTAGCGCTGTTACAAATGTCAATGGGATTTTGAATGAGGTTTTCTTACTATTGGAACTGAACCCGGAAGTACATAATTAGCTTTGACTCTCTACAACAAAAGAATTACGCAATATTCAATCTACTATTACTCATGCAGTGTGTAGATGAGAATATAATAACACAAAACACAAGTAAATGCAATTTGAATTTGTCTGTATGTGTTCATGTGTTTGTGTCTTGCAATGTGTGTGCGTGTGTGTTTGTGGCACTTCTTGTCTGACTAGAGCTGGATCAGTAATCAATGGCCTAATGTCTTATATACAGGCAAGTGAGACTGGGAACACACAGTGTTTATGACTCATGTAGCTTACAGATGACAGCATTGTTACTCCATGATCAGTCTGACCATATGTTACCACTAAGACAAACTCCATGATGGAGCAGCGGCAGCTTTACCCTGCATTTCCACTGAGAGCAGCTCGGTCGATCTGTCAATCTACCGTGACTGATGGTGGGTGGGACCAAAGGCTCTGATGGCATCTGTCTGGTGACCGACATCAATAGAACTTTTACACAAACATGGCTGATGTATGTACTTCTTTGTCTTGAGAGTAAAGAGTTTCTACATTTCTCTGTTGTCAGACACAAGTAGCAAAAGTGGTTTCAGAAAGACACCGAAACAGCCCTATTAGTGTGTCTGTCTATACAGAAGGAGACATACTGTACATACATATTGCTCATACAGACACACAAACACACACGCACACACACACACACACTGAGCTCCCTGGTCATTCCCTTTGGCTCCCGATGTCTGTAGGATTAGGGAGCAGGCGGCCTGTCAGCACCTCTCCCACCAGGCGTTAAACAGACTGTGTGGAGGTGCCAACAGCTCTGCTACACCACACTCAACCTACTATACTGTAAAACAAAGAACGTGACATACTGTTACTACTATAAAACGCTGGACTCCACTGTGAAACACAGCACATGACATTCTGTTATTATAGTGGAAATCACACACTGTTACTATACTGTAAGACAGTGGAAAGAATATTTCTGTTACACAAAATAATATATTTGTTTCTGACTTTTCTTATTTATTTTTTCTTAAATTTTTTTGTGTAATACTGGATAGTTTTGAGCCGAAAACCCATTTGTCATACAGATCGTTATTCTGAAAACAAAATCCCACTCCTCTGAAGGCCAGTTTTTCTGAAAATATCTAACAAATCTATCAAAATTAACAATAATAAATGTGGTTAAAGTTGTAAAATGGTTGCTGATTTCTTAGTATTAGGCACCAAAACTACTTGGTTAGATTAAGGAAAACATCATGGTTTGGATTAAAATAACTGTTAGTGATGTACGTAAGTTTGTGGTACCAATGTATGTATTTTCCGAACAACGGGCTTTTGGAGCAGAGGGCATTTAAGAATATTGGCCTGTAAGACAAATGGGTTTTCGGTTCAATGAGTTATTTTTCAGACTATTGGGGTTTCTGAATAATGGGCCGTAAGATCAATGGCATGGCACCATCTCTTCAGGCTTCTAAAACGAAACAATCTGAGGAGTAAAAATCTTTGCTTACACTTCTCCCAACAGTTGGGAACATGACATTATCCAGTATTACTCCTCTGTAAAATACTGACTTATTTATTGTTCCCATGCTGTGAAAACAGCATGTAATTTACTGTTACTAATCAAACTAATCTCTGAAGAGAACAGAATTATAGTAAGCACTCATCATTTATTTATATAAAGCTGTTAACATTGTTTAGAATTCATGATTTAGGAATGGACATCTGAAATGGGAACCCACACCCCAAAATACTGCAGATTGTATAACTGCACAATCATTCAAACACAATGTAATAAGAACTAGTAAGTCGCTAGTCACCAGGAGAGCAAGTCCAGGTTGATTTGGTTAGGACTCTCCTGACCTGGATGACTGAGAGTGCTGTTAAAACACAACACGTGATTTACTGTCCATGCACTGTAAAACACTCATTCTGGTCCAGTAGCTCACAACCTTTTTGGTCGTAGAAAGCATAGAGGAAGAGAAAGGGTGAGTAGCAGAAATGTTTTTTTCTCATTTCCCATCAAATTCAGTCTTTGTATAACACCACTTTTGTGGAAGTGTACAGGAAAAAGGTGCACACCAAAAGTCAATTGCAACAAAAATTTATATTTACCAGCATCACAGTAACGTCTACTATTTAGTTTGCTTTCTAGTCAACACTGTTGACTAAAAAGCAATCCCTAAATGGAAAGTACAATCTTCATTTTTTTATTTTATTTTAATAATAGAACATGCTTATAAATATTGAATCTGGATCTGGATGATAATACACACAGTGATAAACAATGCGATGCATGTTGTGTTAAGAAAATCTTTTGCTCAGCTTATCAGCCAGTTGTCACATTTTTAAACATGTTGTAAACGCCTGTTGTGTGTTAACTCTGTATGTCTCCACTACACCTGTATCTATGTGTGTGCATGTTCCTGCATGTAAATGTACTCTGTATCCTCCTGTGTGTCTGTGTGTGTGTGTGTGTGTGTGTGTGTGATTGATGTCCCTCCCATGGTGCTGAGCGGAGTGTGTGTCAGTCCCAGGTGTGTGTGAGTGCTCGTAAACAGTCTCTTTGATTGAGAGGCCGTGATGCCTGTTTGACAGGCGGCCTTGTGCTGCCAACAGAGCACCTCATCGCCATAGTTACACAGCGTCATGTCATGTGGCCTGCACTGCCTTTAAAGAGGACGAGGAGATCGGCTGCAAATTGAAGGTGGAATGATTGCATTAATTAACTAATGAGGAGAAGGTCATTAGGCATTTAACCACCGCTGGGTGATAAAAGATAATACATATGATGTATATACTGTAAAAACATACCTACTGACAAATGTGAGATCACGTTCTCAATAATTAAATTGATGTTCACTACACTGAATTACATGATGCTTTGGTGTCTGATACAACACCTTAAGCTTCACAGTACAGTCAGGGTTCAAAGTGTACTGCATTTATTTGCCAGTATTTCAAAAGAAAGAAAGAAGAATACAACATTTTGGGGTTGTTTCTATATATATGTGTCGTAATAGTTGCTAAAAACATTAAAGCCTGCTCATACTGAAGAACATTCATATTCACAGTTTTCCAGAAGGAAAAAGGCAAACACTTTAGCTGTGTCATGATACTGAGCAAACCAGACCGGAGTCATTAATATGGCACCATAATCCTTACCTTTTATGGCATATACTTATGCATGCAAACCTATACACACTGAATGCACGCAAGCAATCATAAGCATGTGCAAGTGTGTGTATGGCGGCAGTGTTTTACACCACTAGATAATCCTAAAATGTGAGCAGGTTTAAAACCCTACAGTATAGTTAGTACACACAGGTGTACTGTATGTGCACATACAGAAGAAGCCTACATCTTGTAAGGTATATATAACTTAATGATAACTAACTCAATTAAAATGTTTATTTTCATAATTACATTCTGACAATGGCTCATTTGAACTTTGTACTCAGCACCTTCTCTTTAGAGGTTTGGGACTTTGACCCAGGTCTAAAACATTGTGGGAACCATTTTATTTCCCCCAATTAAGCTGAATCCCCCCATGTCTGAAGTTTTTAACCCTACATACAAACATACACACACATACATTTGCAAACCATACATGTAAACATGTGTACAACATATGCAAATGATTGTATTGCATATATTCTGCAAGTGTTAATTCAATCAGCAATGCTACCATGTGTCCGTAGCTATTTGTGTTATTCATCTTTCTTTTCAAAGACTGGAATTACACTGAATTACTTTTACACATGGACCATAAATGCTCTGCTTCAATCACAGCTGTCATGAGGAAAAAACTGTATCTGTTATAGTTTTAGGGAAATGAATAATGTTCTTAAATTGACAGTTGTGAATTTACAAAGGACCTACTGTACTGGGTTTTACATGAAAAGGTTTGGTAGGCCCAGAGGTTGTTTCCCCAAACCATAGAGGATCATATGTTTTATCAATCTAGGCCACTACTGCTTAGATGGAAATTATTAAACGTGTTGAGGTTTTCAAAGGGTCAAAGGGTTCAGATGTCTCCAGTAACAAAATGATTTTGAGTGTGATGAAAGCTAAATTGAACGCCAGTACAAACACATACACACACAGAGCGAACACTCTCAGACACTCACACCTCATTCCCAGAAACATATCTCCTGTCACACACACCTCGCTCGCTCTCAAACCCGCCGTGATGGAGATTAATAGCAGCATTTAGAGCCTGCTGAGCTCCACCTGTCAAGGCTGGGGCCCCCAGGGCAGCTCTGGTCTGTGCCTAGGAACGAGAGACTGTCCTGAGGCGAGATCCATCATGGAAGACCGCGACAGGCTAGATCTCTGGAGCCAGCCTCCACAGCTGGACCACCGACACGGGGCCATCCGTCCAGGATGACAGGCACACAGAGTGAATCCAACTGGAGCAGACTCGATAGCTGGATGGAGGAGTGTGGGGACCGAGGGGACGTGTGATGGTTGCATGAATATCAGGAGGCTGAGATGTGAAGACATTTGGAATGCAGTCTTTCCAAGTTACCTACTGTAATGTTTATCCGGTGTACATGCATCTCTCTCACACTTTGCACTGCCTATTCTGTTGTAAACTGTAGCAATAAAGAAAATTGTTTTTTTTTTTTTACATTTTTATCTCGATTTTCACCTATCCAGCTCAGGTTAGTTGCGAAAAAATAAAAAACGTTTTGTAGTCACTGGCAGTATTTAACGCTTGTCAGTCATTACAAACTCATGCTGTTCAGCTCAACTTTAAAATTTATTTTAAGTTCTATCCCAAATATATCAGGCTCAGTTTTATAGAGATTTATATAAAATTATGCAAAACATATCTAGAATATTGAAATATTTGATAAAAATATAAAATAATTCATCCTTGAGTCAAATATCACATTGCTTTAATACATAATATACTGTCAGCATGGCATAAAATGAATTTCCCAAAATTAAAGCAAATACAAGGGAAGAAATGTTTTCCAGAAGCTCCATGGACAAATTACTTTTTATCTACTCACTGAGATATATCCTGCCTATATATGCCCTCTGTTCAGATGGACTATACAACTGTAATGGAATCATGTGGGGGTGAAAACCACAAATGTGAACTTTCCATAGAGGAAACATGAGGGAATCACCAGAGTAAAAATCATCCAATGGAGACCACAAATGCCTGTACAAAATTTCATGGCAAACCATTGAATAGCCTAGCTGTTATTTCAATTGGCAGACTGACAAACACATCTATCCCTATAGCCACGCTATAGCTAAAAATAAAGACAGAAATATGATACACCATGTAGAACCAAAATGTATTGTAGTTTCTCCGATAGTCATTAATTGTGGTGTTTAATAGAAACAATTTAGTTAGTTAGTTAGTTAGTTAGTTAGTCTGCTGATTATCCGGATTTTCCGGCTGTTACTGCAAAAACATTGGTGGGCTTAGAATTTACATCATAGAGGGGAAAAACCTGATATTTCCATTTGAATAAGTTATGAAGTTAAAAATAATGTCAAATTGTTGTTGCTTTGTTAAGAAGAGTCTCCAAGAGTTGGGTGGTTGCAGCACACTGATGGCTGAGGTTTGACAGCTGCCGTGACCTGTCACTCACTTCTATTACAGTATCAACAACAGCACGCCCACAGAGCGCTGCTGGATGCTGACTGTTTGCCAGCCTCAGTGCAGAGGCAGAACAATGGCTCTTATTTCCTTACCCAGCACTCCTCCATCATACACCATAAATAGCGTGTTACATCTTTTAGCACATTTATAAAGGGACAATGGCATTGACCTTTGCTCCACTTAAAATGTGCTACTTTTCATGTCAGAAATGTGTGGAAAAAATACATTTTACCTTTCAGTGTAATACAAAATGTGAATTAAGTGATAGGGTTCGCCTCCCGATGTTCATTAATTTGCCTTTCCATCATGACAAATGTTAGGAAGAAAGAGTGAGTTCTGTGGTAATCTATCACTGACATAACTTCAAATCGAATACTAAGTGGCAAACACAGTAAAACATGTTGGTTGCAGTCTGTGGAAATGCTCATAAGGGAGGATAAACCCAGAGAGATACTTTCTGCAACAAAGACTCCACTGGAGGCAACAGAAATGATCATAATCTTATAGGCTACTTTTGCAGCAACACAGGAAGCATCAGAGTTGTATTACACCCTCATTGTGGGTAACATTAGTAGATCATATTTTCTGATGTAAGGCATGTTCTGCAGTCTGACACTCCAAAACCAAGTTCAGAGCAGAAACATCAAAGCAGCTTGTCTTGTCTGTTGGTGTTTCTTAGGATACAGTTGTACCATTGGAAAATGTTCTGATGATTGCTTTCTGCCTTTAAGGCCTAACACATAACCATGTTTTTCACGGTGGCTGTTTCACAGGATCTTATAAAGGCTTTAATGCCATTAAGACTAGTTAGTCCTCACTTTTGACTGATGTTCTGCTTATACATCTAATGTTCTTGTGGCTTAAACACAGTCACAAGTCCACAAGGGAAACATTAAAGGAAAAATTAGAACGGGTGCATCTTATCAAAAGTTACATCTCAGACCGACTTGGTGTGGTATCCCATAATAAAAAGACAAAATATGCATTTTCACACTGTGCACTAACAGCCTTACAGCACTCTAAATGTTTTTAACACACAAGGAAAGCCTAATTTTAGCATATTCCACTAATATTCCAACAAACTGCTTCATGAACTCACTGAATGTCAATAGAACATTACACATAAACAATAGCCGAATAACATCAGTGGTTCACTAACTCTTACATCTCCATGTAGCCATTTTCTGACCAATAGACTGGAGATTACCCAAGAAAAGGACAAAATGAAAGGTATTTGTCTCTAAAAGTGTAGACTGTACAGTGAACAGTGTTAACAGAACTATCTCCTTAAATGATCATTTAATTTGTCTGTATTTTCATCATCAAAATTGTTTCCTATCTGGCAGCCCACAGATCCCAGATCACACATAATCAGACAAATTTTGAATAAATCGTCTCATAATAATCACTTCCAATCCCATCATATCAAGTAATGAAGCCTCACATAAAGCACCAGTGTGTGTTTTTTTTGCAATCAGATGTAATTTGCTAGTCCCCATCCCTACCTACTGTCTGTCTAGGGCTTGATATGAAAGATTATACATTTTTTCCCCAACCAGATGACTGTAGTAATCAGATTACATGTCATTTGTGCTCCCCATCCACTGAACCACTAACTGGAGCTTTAGATAAAGAGGTGGTCTGCGTTATTTTCTTTGTGTAAACAGATTATTTTTGTAATCTGATTCCATGTAAGTAGTTACTCCCTATCCTGGCGTATCACTATCCGGAGCTTTAGATAAAGAGGCAGCGTGGAGAGGTTCTGTTGACGATCAGCACTGCAAAGCTAACGGAGCTGATGGCTATTAGCATAATTAATGTCATCGCCGTAATGCACTTCAGTTCTGAGACAGCCTGCCTCAAACACACACACACACACACACTCAAACAGCCTTACATTTGGGTAGAGGCCTAAACATGAACGCAGAAACATAATCAAATCTGCAATATATAACTCAAGGCTTGACATGAAAATGTCATGTGCGGTCTGTCCTGTTTTATGATGCTAACATGTTGCTGTGATGATGGCAGAACTGCAACAGTCAGTCAGTCACTGGAATCTACAAATCATGTACATCATGTCCTGAGAATTAAAATAAAAGCATACACTGTGACGTATTATGTTAAAAGCCGGGGCAAGATAGGTTAGATAGAACGTAGGCCTGTGTGTTAAAGATAGCACAGGATGCCTGAGGGGGTGTGACAGAATACCAGGACTGCCTGCTCTTTCTCTCTCTTGTTCTTTTTTCTCCCTCTTTTTTTCTCTTTCTCAACACCTCCCAATTTCTCTTGTCCTCTCTCTTTCTCTTCTCTGCACCACACTGCTATAAAGCAACTGTAGCTCTGAAGGCGAAGCACACAGAGTGAGCTGAATCTCTCTCAGATTCCTCTCTGCTCTTAACCATTTCAAATCTCCAGTGCCAAGGACACCGAGTGAGCTTAGAGTGTGAAAAGTAAAGCCACTTAGCGGGGAAAATAAGCATATCACATGGAGTGAGTTGGCGTGGCTGCATTCACATCGACAAATGTGTTGGTGATTTGACACAATTTTGCAACCTCTGCCAAGATTTCATGTTTTTTGTCTTAAAAATGAACACATTTTGTCCTTAAACTTACAACAAACCAGTGTCTAGTACAAAACTTGCAGCAATAAATGTATTCCCATGACCTTGCATTTGATTTGATTACATAATGTGGTCACATGGTTAATCACAGGTAGCTTTTATCACACATGCACCAAATTAGACATTTTCAACAGAGCTTAAAAAAGCAGTGATGTGAAATGAGTTGTACACAGTTTTCTTTTGAGGCAATTTCAAATAAAACCAGCTTGCTAGAGCACTACTCATTTTTCATGAACATTTTTTCGGGGTCTTTTTTTCTCTCTCTCTCTCATAGAAAATGATGATTATTCGATCTGCTTCATTCTGGGTGATCTGATAAAGGAGCTTGACGTCCAGCAGTTCTTTATAGCTAGCATTAGCGTCTCAATGCCAATGTCAGAAGTACTCGTACCTCATTGGTTGGAGCTTTGTTTTCATCTTCCAGAGGATGCATAGTCAGCATTCATCTCACAACTTATGCATTTTTATTATCAACCATTAAGTAGCCACTTTTTTCCCCAGTGGGCAAACATAAGCAACCAGTTAGGGGTTTGTGTTAGTTCAGATCTGATACTGTGCCGGCTACTTTTCTTGCAGTTTCTTACCAACCAGCCTTGCTAAGGTTTCCCCAACCCGTTACAATGGTTGTGGTTAGAGGTGAAAATAGTTAAGAGTGTTTCCCACTCCAGGGCTAAAAGAGCCATTTGCTTGTCTGTAGCTATTACCTCCACTGTGTCTATTGGTCAGCCACAATTCATAGAACATTAGTTATACTTGTAAGTCTTGATTTACCCATAGAATATAAAAAGGGCTTTCACTTTTGTAGTCTAGTTTACACGTCACACTGCACTTATCTGAGCAAATATAATAATCGATAAGCGTGTATCAGACTTGGTTTCTTCTTGGACATCCTGGAGATTAAACCACATCATGCTCTAATTTGTGTAGTTCTAAGCCATATTGTATAAATCAATCACTCAAACTTTATTTATATAGCACATTTCATACCGTTTAGTGCAGTTCAAAGTGCTACACAGATAATTGACAAGAAGATAATAAGACGGAATTGAGTAAAAATTAAATAAGGTAGATTTAAAAATAAAATGCAATGATAAAAATGACAACAAAACACAAGTATAACAATAGTTTTTAATAAAAGTTCTACTAAAAACAAATAAAATGAATGAAGAAAGCAGGCAGTAAATAAATAAATAAAATTTACAAAGGAAAATACAATAAGATAAATGAGTAAAAAATGGTAAATAATGTCTAAAAGCCATTCCTTAGTTAAAAGCCAGGCTGAAGAGGTCAGTTTTAAGTTTATGTTTAAAAATCTCAACACTTCCAGCTGTTCTCAGGTCCTCCGGCAGGCTGTTCCAGCGGGTGGCAACGTAAAAACTAAAGGCTGACTCGCCAAAGGTTTTTGTTCTTCACTTTGGAACTATAAGCAGGCTGCAGGGTTATTACCATAGGCTGGGGGGCATAACAGTAAAAAGCCTGGACACCATTTTCTATTCTTTCACTTAAACTTGACTTAGACGAAGCAATAGCCAAAACATCACTGCCTCACCTAGAGCCCAGGGACTGACCCTTTCACTCAATAAAGGGTCAATGGGTTAGAGATGTAGCCAGGGGCAAGGCTTTGACAAAGCTTGAGAAGCATCACTAAAAACTCAAAACTGATGGAAACAAATGTAACCAGGTATAATGTCTTTCTTTCCTGTCCTTCCTGTGAAAAGCTTTACTGTAGCAGTAACCTGCACAGAACCAAGCCATGCTGTATAAGTAGGAGAAGCAGTACTATAAGGTGACATCAAAACTAGTGTAAGCAATTTGTGTCTGTGTGACTTCTAACCAGACTTCTAACAGATTAAATGTAAGCTAAATTATTAGCTGAAAAAATTTATGTGGTAAAAATGCTTATAAACCTGTTTAAATAATTAGGAATAATAGCAAGTATTTGAAGGCTGGAAATACAGAAGACATGCAACACATACAGTGTAATGTTTCTGTTTAACAGTGGTAGCTTTATATGCACAAAGTTAGCTACTGAAGCAGAATAAAGAAGCAGCAACTGAAGGAGGCCAATATTCCACTCAGGGGTAGTGAAGGGTTACCGAATGCAGTGATGTAATTTGTGATTTATTTAAACATATCTGTCTCTTATAGTGTTTCAGCTTCGCCTGCACATTGTGTGCTGTGTTATCTTGCAGAAAATCACCTGTGTGAAGTTGAGAAGACTCAGATCCAGGAACAGTTTAACATGCCATGAACCAAGCACAAGAAAACAAAGCATAAGCTAAAAGTTGGTTAACATGCAGAACTGGTGAAAAGCAGCAACACTGTAAAGCTGGAGAACAGCTGAGTATGCATAACCATCATCTGAGATTGTGGCAGGAGTTTAGAGTTTAACCTCAACCTCCAATGCAACATGATCTGCATTTTGTGTATGAATTAAAGGGTTATCAGTGACCTGGCATTAAATTGGCACTAGCTCTTACTGATTAAGATACACAATTTAAATTTAAATGCCATATGCTTTACTTGAACTCCAACTATTGCTCATTTTTAGACGGATATAATGTCACATCAGAAAATTTAGTAGCATGTTGTAAAGAGGTTAGTGTTCCCTTACACCTCTCTGCTACTGCATAAGGTTAAAAAAAGCAGTACTGATGTAGAAAAGATTAAGATTTCTACATAGGGACTACTGTTATAACATGCCACTACAGTTAAATGATTACTCATGACCTGAGGTGAGGGGCTTACAGTTTATCTTATGATGAATCTTAATGCTACCCTTGTGAGAATGGATAACCATGGTGTGTGACAGGATCAGGCTGTATGGCTCAACCAATGCGACAAATGTGAGGTCACAATAAGAGACAGTCACATCACAGCGTCAACACCATAACTGGATATGCATGAGTGCACACAGTCACACACACACACACACACACCAACACACAGTACATGAGTAATAGGTGCTTATATGACAAACATTAACCTATAGGATGAGCCTTGACTCAGCAAAGTTTGTCAATCCACGTCATAATTAGCACTTTGATGTTCATTTCAATGTACTTACGTATCCCAAAATGGCAATCAGAGGCTACCATATAACATGAATGCAGCATTAGTGCATACATACAAATGTTTTTATCTGTCTGTACGTCTGTCTCTTCATCCTCTCTTTTTTTTAAAGACAGCAGCTATACTTCAGTGCATAAATACCACAAATGCCCTAAAACTATCAGCACATGTCTTTGTCCTATGAATCAGGTGAATCTGGGGCTAGGTGTGATTCAGGATGAAGATGGAGCACACAGACTTGTTGTAAATATGTGTGTGTACGGCATTGCTATCCTTATGAGGAACAGCGAACTTCAAAACTTCAGGAATGTTTTGTCCTCTTTTAGGACTTTGGTATGATGTTGATGTTAGAGTTAGAGTAAGTTAACAGATTTTTAGGGGTAATTGTTGAGGTTAGGACTAAGACAGTATCAGATCATAGGCCTGTCTAGCTTAAATCTACCTACATTTATATCTTTCAGTTTTTCTTTAGTGTGATTGCAACTATACTCACACTTCAACAAACAGACAGAACATTACATCACACACTCCATGATGTAGTGAAAAGACTTTTTCTTTCACATACACTCTCATTTGTGTCGCTCTCATGCACACATCCAACATTTTGTCTAGTTTCAATGATGTCTTGAAGGATACGTTATGTAGGGCAAAGTCAGTTTGAACCAGATTTTTCTCCATCACAGCTTCCAAACAAACCTGTGTAGCAGCTTCTTGTCTCTTTACAGTCACCATTTCAAACGCAGTGTTGCAACTGTCAAACAGATTTGAAATTCTTGGTACAATCCCAAGGATTCAAAGAATGAAGATGACCCCCCTCATAGAACCAGATATTAGTTCTGCCCAAGGCCACGGACAAGACTGCTTGTGGGACAGTCAGACCACAACTTCTTCCTCTTTATGTGAGTCTGTTTCTCAATGTGTGTCCTGGGGGACAAAATTTATATTCCTTGTTCCATGCAAGAACACATTTCAATGTTCATTCAGATCTTATAAGATGGCTCAACAAACCGCATACCCAGAACAATGCAGCTACGTGACACCAGTGAGTTTACCCCTGCCGCATACAGCAGTGAAGATGTA
The DNA here is from genome assembly GCF_004916995.1 of Morone saxatilis. NCBI lineage: Eukaryota > Metazoa > Chordata > Actinopteri > Moronidae > Morone > Morone saxatilis. The sequence goes on along the minus strand of NW_023339729.1, from coordinate 27,799,910 downwards.
ACGAAGAGGGAATTTGTACTCCAATGATGGGAAAATAACCACTTGAATTGGCTAAGTCAAACTGCTAAAACTTTGGTTCAACTTTGAAAGGCGCTTTTACATGGGCTAAGGATTGTGGATTTTGTTCCTCCTTTCCTACAGTACTTAACTAACACTTCAAGGTATGGGGAGGAGAAAGGATTACTGAGATTGCTAAACACACCCTACATACCTTGAGCAAGGAATGTGAAATTAAGACAGACTTGAAAAATCTTTAATGGATTCTAGTGTGCATGTTCATCAATCTAAGTAAAGACTGCTGGAGACATCTGGCTTTTTGGTTTATCAGCCTGTCATGAAAATAATCATGTAAAGTTTTACTTATTTTTTCTTTCAACAGAGTGTAAAACGACAACAGCTACAAGTTTATAGAAGCACTGGTGGCCATATGAGTCAGCTGTATACCTTGCTGGACCATGTGTGTCCTTTGGGGTCTGGTGTGGCAGTTAAGCTAAGTGAGCCGAGCTGCTCTCTGCGGGGACAATTAAAAGGCCAATCTGCACACCGGCTATGACAAACAAAATTGACAACCCAAACCCTGGACAAGAAAGCAACCAAACATTTGTTGGAAGCTTCATCCAAATCGCCTGTTAGGCAGAAGCTGCATTCATCGCTCAACATTTCAACACTAGGTTGAGTCCTTCCTACGCTTTATTGAATGGAGAGAAGCGAAGATTGCTGCAGTTTTAAAATTAAAGTATCATTGTGAAATGAAAGAGAAGCTGTAATATTGGGAAATAAGGACATGCTGTCATAGATTGAAGGCAGGGCCACAGATAGATAGATAGATATTGCAGAAGTGTGTGTGTAGGTTACAGAGAGTGTTTTCATGAGTGGAAATGGATGCAGAGTACATACAGAATAGTGTTGGCATGTAAGCATATGTGTAGGCATGTGAGTGCAAGCACAGGACTGTGTGTATGTGTGTGTGGGCATGTAGGGATCGATCTGCCGATGTGCCTGAGCGGGGTGTTGTTGGTGTATCTGTGCATGTATATATGGCTTCTTCAGTGCATCTCTGGCTCACCTTCCAGGCAGCAGGTCCTCCAGAGGCCCGAGTGCGTCATCACCTCCTCGTTCTTCTTGCTGGTCTCATTCTCGTTGGTGCTCTTGATCTTGCAGACGCCGCGCGAGTACAGCCAGTAGTCTGTCCCCACGGCGATGGTCATAAGGCTGAAGGCGGCGAAGGCCCCTACCGTGGTCAGCAGCATCTGAACTCCGCGGTCAAACACGCCCATGTTGCCGCATTCCACGAAAGGGGGGCCCCCTTTCCTCTTGATGTATAGGAAGTAAATATTTGTGAGTTTGCGTCGCCACGCCAGCTCGGAAAACGGGGGGTGGGCGGTGTCGGGCGGACGACGGTAG
>NW_023339729.1:27785114-27798406 GCF_004916995.1 Morone saxatilis | reverse complement strand
GGGCGGACGACGGTAGCGGGGGGCCGCTGGGGGGGCGGGGGAGTTAGGGGAGCTCGGGGGAAATCGTATGGTTGGTTTTGGGGTGGGACAGCAAACAAGTGAAAATTAAGATGAGGGTCGAGGTTGGGGGTAGGTGCGAGACTGTTTGGCCCAACGGATGGGTCAAACAGACTTTGGTGAGGAAGACAGAACCCTCAGCTACAGAGGTTTCTAAATTCTAGTCCTCAAGTGGCAGTAAGTTGCCCTGCTCTGGAAAAAAAATGTTGACCTAAAAACACAGGCTTCTAGCAGATCCCACAAGAGACCTGGTCTGGGATCTAGGCCTACTTTGTTGAGTTGGAAGGCCTCTAAATGTCAAACTCTGAAAAAGGCCGAGATAATGAGAAGATGGAGGATTTTGCTCTGTTTCTCTGTGGTCGTCTCAGGCCTGAATTTGGCTTTCTGAGCAGACTAAAGCAGTTACATGTATTACAATCCTCACAGCTTCAACGGTGATATATGGAATGATGTGCATGTAGCGCTTGATTTTTTTCCCACACAGGCCGTCACATACAGCCTACACTGTCATTCTCCGGCTCACACACAAACACAGACACACACACTCGCTCACAGAGCCAAACTTTCACTCGCACACACCTGTACACAGACGAGCACACGCATGCATGCAGTGTGAATTAATTCATACTGAACAGGGATGAAGAAACACTGGGGTGTGGGGGTGGAGGGTGGTTAAGACTAAGACAGTTGGCGGCCTGATTTCTTTAAAATGGCCCTAAAAAAGGCAAAAGCAAAGATCTCCAACAGATGACACAATTTAGGATGAGATCTGACTACCTTGATGTAACCCAGTGGATCTGTGAATTATGGAGTCTCATCTCAGGCATTTCTGAAGAATCAGGCTATCACATGTATTCTGTGGGAAGAGGGTGACGGGAGACAGGCAAGACAGACAGGCAGGGCCCAAAATATGTTGAAAAAAAAGGACTGGATGTGCTGAAAGAAATGAAAGAACAAATTCAAACCAGCAGAGTCAAGCGCTCCCCCAAAATCAAGGACAGAATGATAAATAATGCCAAATAATCAGCCGGTACCATGACTGCCATGAAAACCAGCCATTCCTTAAGAGATGAAGGAAAATAAACCAACCAGGGACGATCAACCCCTCTCTCCAAATAAAAAAAATCAAGCCAAAAAAGAGGAGGAAAAAATATTAAGTTATGAAAATCAAACGACAGCCTGCTTAGTTTTCCTTTTTCCTAAAATTCTGATCCCCAGTTTCCATATGTGGTCCCTAGACCTTTCTCCGGCGACAGTGGAAATCTGCTATAGGGGGATACAGGCAGCGGTACCGACGGCACACCGCGGAGAGAGGGGCGCATCCAGGCGGAGAGGCCGAGCATCACCGGTCATGCAGCCGGTCGCAGGAATGAGGAGGACACGGAGGGATGGACGAAGCTTCCCGGAGCGTCAGAGCCTCTTCCTCCAGCATCCAAACGATCCTACACGGTTATATCACGGCCAACCGGAGCACAGCGAGCGCACATACACACACAGCCGTCTACTGTCATCACATGAAAATCATCAGAAATCATCAAAAGCAATGATTATTTTGGCAAGGATGTCAGGCGTGGGGGATTATGTGCGCAAAAAATACAAAATTTCAAGTCGAGCAACACATCAATCCTTGGTTTCCTCGTTTTTCTTCTTCGCAGAGCTGAGATAGAAGTGGAGAGAGGAGAGGAGGAGGAGGGGGTGGATGATGGTTAGAAGCAGAGGATGAAAAAAATCGACACAACCAGAGAGCGAGGAAGAGAGAGAGAGAGCGAGGGGAAGAGAGAGGGAGATGTTCCGTGCGCAGCAGCAGCACTTTACGCAAACACAAGCGCACTGCAAAAAATGTCCTTTTCAACAAGTCAGTTGATCTAATGCTGAATGTCAGCATTTCAATTTTTTTCTGAACAGAAAAACACATGTGGTTTGCTGGTGAAAAAAAAAACACACGTTCAGTCAACTTGTTTGTAGAAAAATATCTTCTTTAGAGTCATTTTTCCAACATACTGAAGTCAAGCAAGGCAACTTTATTCATATAGCACCTTGCATACACAGAGGCAATTCAATTACATAAGGTGATAAAATGCATTAGAACAGTATAACACAATATAAAAAACTCAAATTAAATAAATTAAAACTGAATTAAATAGATTAAAATAGATACAATTAGATAAAATACAAATAAAAAAACGAAAATAATCTTAGTATAATAAGACAAAATGATATTCCGAACAAGACAACCTACAGAAAAGGAACAATCTCCATAATAAATTCAAGGTAGGAGCAAGGATTTTACTACTAGAGAAGAGCTAAGTTAGAGTCATTTCCTTGTATTTAGTATCTAATTATATAGTTATTTCAGGAAAAACTATTTTGTAAATTGTAAAATACATTGGTAGAATTTTATTTCCCAAAGTCTACATGCTGCCAGGAACAAAAGTCTGGTGGAGACATATAGAATCATTTATTTATTTATTACTGGCCTAAGTACTGAAATAAGCCCAAAAAATAATGTCCATGTTGTTAACTCTGTAATGTAAGCTTCCTCCTGTGCTGTGTGAACCTATATATGGTGTACAAAGGGTCAATAGTGGTAATGACCCTGTTAAAATAAGACCTGAATGTAGAACAAATAACTTGTTAATGCAGATATTTTTTGCAGTGCGTTTGCCCTAAATTGCTAAAGGAATCTGGGGTTAGACTGTATGGGATGTTATGAGACAGACCATGGTAATAAAAAAAAAAAAAAAATTCAGCACAATTCTGACTGGCGTGACTATAAACCAACAAAGTTCATATCCCCTTTAAAGCCAGCTTTCTGTCCTGATCAAGCCACCACCCGATGACCCCCGACCTCTGACCTCTTCAAAGAAGAGGGGGCGACAAAAAGACAATTCTCTGACAGGGATCGATACGGTGTCATGTTGTTATCATCATCGGGTTATTATTTTCCAACAGACTGACGTGTATTTTAATTTCCTGGTGGGGCGCGGGGGGAGGGGATATGAGACACAAATGATGAAAGGGGTGAGCAGTGAGTGTAAAACACCTGACCGAGCGGTTAGGGGCTTGGATGGGTTCAACAGAAATAGATGGGTTAGGTTGTAAAGCTCAGTGATCCGTGCTCTGTATATTTGACTCTGTCATATGTTTCATATCCCCTCGCCTTGCAGACAGGGCAATGATTCTGACACTGTCACAACCACTGAAATATACTTCAGTACATTTAGACACATGTTGCAATGATTATTATCCGAGTATACATTCAAATTAATTCATTTTAATCGCATGCTTTGAGTGCCAAAACACAATATGTAGGCATATGCATGTGAATGTGGATGTCAGCTGTACATGTAGGTGGAGTATGAATATAGACCTAATCTGCATATATGAGACAGCATGATTTCTGTATATTTTTAATCATATCACTAAATATATTTTGAAGTTTGTGTAAAAATGTTCTTGTTTTGTTTGTTTGTTTGTGTTTTATTAGTCACATCCTGTTAGTCCTCACAGTGCACCATGGTTACTGCTGCCTCTTCGTGGTGCTGAAATGGACAGCTCCATCTCTGGATCCAGAAGCACGGCAACTGTCTCCCTCTTGTGATAGGCTTCTCTGTAGCCACATGGTATTTTCATGGGGATTGCCAGGGATATAGACACAGATGCACACACACAGACACACGGATACTCAGTGTAGCAGGCTGGCCTAGAGGTAACAGAAACGGTTTATGTTTAGAGGCGAAGATTGAGTTGAAGCTACATTTCTGCCAGTTGGCGATCACGGTGATTTGGTGTTCATGGAGGCATGTGTTTTAATTGCTACTGTTGTTTATGTTCTCGGCCAGGTCTTGCTGGAACGGGGCTGATAAATCTCAATAACGGGGACTGACCAGGTTAAACAAAAATCAATGTGGTATTTTATGCAAATTTCAACGCTGCCGAAGTGTCTTTGAGCAGAACTCTGCTCTGCTCTACCTGGTGGGTCAAGAGAGGTAAATGAGTGTGGAATGGTGTGGATACGCGTGGTGTGTTTTTTTGCAAGAGTGAACCTCAAAAGAAAAGTCAGGAGGCAATTCAAATTTAGTTTAAAGGAGTACTCCAGAGATTTAGCATCGCACTGGAGCCTACATATCCCATGATCCTCCTAAGTGCCCACTTCTTTTAAACTCCACACCACCAGTTTTAATGCAGGCTTTCTTTTAAAAAAAGGACATACTGATAACTGTGAGGACATTGTTGAGGTTCTTCTTTCAGAGCCACAGAGGACATTGTTCTATCTATGGGGAAATACCCCCACATGACAAATAAACTAAACATCAGGTGTGAAATTGATGGAGTGACCCTCTCAACATGGTCAGCATACATGTAGATCTCGATCTTACATGAATATTAAGAACAAAACAAGCTGATCTTTTATGGGATTTACTATCTACCGACACCATCATTAATTAGAGTTAGACTGCATTGAATATACAGAGTGGAATCCTAATCTAAAGAGAATGATTACATGCTGACACCAAGAAATAGATTCTTTCAGATAAGATGAGTTATGACGTTTCTGAAGCATGGAGCTCACATCCTACGCATGCAGCAGCAACGTAGCTGTGGGCTATACAGTACAAAGGCTAACTCACAGAGGAGGTTCGATTCCTACACATTTCTAGGTACCAAAGTTCAGATTTTTCACAGTTATCTCTCACTGCCATTTGCTGCCTCTCATATGCAAAGTTGCTCACTACAGCTTCTAGATACGAGGCAGCCTGTGCTGCTGGCCTGAAATAGCAATTCAGAAGACTCAGGGAGAATGTATAAACCGAGAACAGAGTGGGAGCAACTGGTTCACCCCGTTAGTTTATCCATACATGTTTCAGATGATGCCTGAGACGTTACTGGTCTGCTGTTGAAGAAACTTCGAACAATGGATTTTGGTACTGTTTTAGCATTTTGAAAGTTGCCTGTTGGGGATGCTGTAATTAAATGTCACAACTTCAAACTTTGAAAGGCCATAACTGCAGCAGCAGTAGTCTGATCTCGATGTAACAAGGGAGGCTCTGTCTTGTCACCGAATGGCCTACAGCTGCCTGCACCATTTCTGGGTGATGACTTGCACAGTGTACTTTTGTTAATGTTTTGGTCCATACACATGTATACAGATGCTACTGTATCAGATTATTTAATTGAAACAGATATTTGAAAAACTTATAAATGCAAGGATAAAGATCCTGCCTTGGCATAGGAACATAGATATGACAGAACACTTTTGGATTATGTGTGTAAGAAGAGGAAGAAAGCAAATATTTCCCAAAATGTCAAAGTGTGTCTTATCAACACAATAAATAGATACCTTAATACTTTTGATATTTCTTATTCAGCACATGTTAATTCTATAACCACTATGTGGTGTGCACAATATAAAAGGCTCATACTAAGGTAACAAAAAACACTCTCAGTCAGTCTTTAACTTACATGAAGTGAGTACTTTTAGTTGCCTAAACCTAACCAAAACTCAAAAAAACAAAAAACAGTCATATTATATACATCATATCATTTTTGTGTAGGCACTTGTTGGAAGTGTCACTGAATTGTTTTGTTCTATTACAATATGCTGCATAGCCTCAACTGTGGGAGAGTTTTGTTTGTAAAAAGCAAAATGATCAAGAGTGCAAAAAGAATGTGTTGTATTTAAGCGTTCCAAAAAGGTACAGCAAGGTATAATGATATTGCTCTATCAATCATCCTGAAAGAACAGGTTTAACTTATTTTAAATGAGCGTTACCTCATTCACTGACGCAAATCCTTTAGCCTAATAACATTTCATACACCGAGTGAATTACAATCACAGTGACAAAACTAAATCTGCAGATTCAAGAAAGACACACAGAATGATGAATATGAACAGTTTCCAAACGAAAGATACAAAAGATCTCCAAAGAAGAGAAGAAGCTGCAGTTGGAGTGGGAGGAAGAAAGTGAGAGAAAAAGATAGAGAGGGATAGAAACAGAGCCACAGAGAAGAAGAGAGAGGCAGAGAGTGAACAGTCTGCCATGTTGGCCGCCCTCCCTCCTCCTCCTCTGGGGTCTAGAGGACATGTTTAACATTCTACTCTACTCCTCCTCCTCTCCTCTCATCCAGCCACAGCCTCAAGTCCCTGCTGCACTCTGGTTACTGATGGCCAGAGACGAGCGGAGATGCACAGAAAAACCCTTAATCATGACCAGCACGGCGTTGTTGCTGCATTTTTGTTGCTGTATTTTCTGTGCTCGTTCTGCACAGGCGACGTGCCGATGACAAGCGTGCAGTTTGTCTGTTGGTTTGGCGTTTTTGTCGTTTTCATCTTAGAATGTCTTATTCAATGCGGCAACAAATCAACAAAACTAGAGAACTTTACATTTATTGTACTTTTTTTTCTAAGAAAAAAAGTTCTATAAATCTGCTTTAGCTCTTTAAGTGTTTCTTGTGGTACATTTGGGCTATATCTGCAGAGCCATAATCTTTTTCTTTATGTGAACAAACAATATTCAGGCACTGTCCATAAATTCTATTTTCAAACTAGAGTTGCCTTTATAATTGATCTCACTCTTAAAGGTAAATATCCATAATTGTCTGAATCTTCAACTTCTGCACAATGTAAAACTTTGTATGTTATTGATACCATGGTTATGGACCCTTAGTTTTCTTCTCACGGCTCACACCAGAAAGTGACAGATTCATTCCATTCTGTCACGTGTTGTTGCAACCATAAGCACCATAAGGTAGCTATAGCTACATTAAAGACACACACAACCTCTCTATCGCGGATAGAGCAACCGGACTTGCTTGCTAATTCGCCAACTAAAAATAAAGCACATTCAATTCAATTCAATTCAATTTTATTTGTATAGCTCCAATTCATAACAGAAGTTGTATCTCAGGACACTTGTTCAAATAGGGAGCAGGGGTTCTAGGACCGAACTCCTTCTGATAACATTTTACAGAGACGCGCGCGCGGAGACCCAGCTTACCACCATGAGCCAAGGCACTTCGGCGGACGGGGATTGCAAACCCAAAACGGAAAAACTGCCTTTTAACGGCAGAAACCTCGGACAGACCCTTCGTGCTCTATTGGTTTGTGTGCGTCGATGTCTGCCCGGGTTGGACCAGTTGGGGGAGAAAGGAGAGGAGGAGGAGAGAGAGAGACACGGAGAGAGACAGAGAGGGACAGAGGAAGGATGCAAACAGGATGCCCACAGCAAACAACCCAGGAAGCAACAACTATCATTAACAGTAATTGATCCGATGAACGATGCCGATTGAAGAGAAAAGACCGGTTGACGCACGGCGACAGCAGCCAACGGACAGGGGACACCGGAGCAAGCAATGAAGAACCACAGCTTTATTCAGTCGTACCCAATCATGATCATTGGAGAAACTAGCGCACGCATGGTGCTTTTGCACTGGAGAAGTAGTGTCTTTTAAAGCTGCCGGTGATCAATAACAATGTCGAAAATCGGGTCGTAAGCGAGTCACACAGAAAATGGGCTGATCCAATTTTTGCAGCATTCTCTCAACTTCTACGGAATTTTTAGCATTTCCAGGGGCCCATTGTTTTTGGATTTTAGTCGGTTGTGCCCAAACTTTACTGTTTAGGTTTAGGTCTCACTGGCTATTCCTTTAGGGATTGAATTAAAGAACAAACCGGGCGCTGTAATGGGAGAGAGCTATGCTTTTTGTATAGTAGCTGTATATGTATGATATTATTTGGACATTAGTCAGGAATCACTTAAAATGAGGATACTGGGTTCTTTGAAAAGGCCAACTTGCGGCAGATAATGAAGCTCAGCATAATTTCAATCAGGAAGACCTTCTCATTATACCTCATTCAATCATTAATTCTCTCTCTCCTTTCAAAACAGCTATGGGCGTTTACTCTTTCAGTTAGTCAAACCACTTATCAAATCACAATCTCCTCCAGCAAATCATGTTGGTGGTGTAAATCTTCCTCTCTGCTGCTTTCAGTTGTCATTTCAATGCGGAAATCATTGTGACCCTCTCTTCATTCCTTCATCACCATCACAAGTGTAACTCCATCAGGAGGTTTCCTATACCTCACGGCTTCAACAAAACCTTCAAATATGATGACGTCATGATGAAGTCTAATCGCCAAAGACTTTTCACAATTCTCATCTTCATTGTACACACATTTATTAAATATATTTGTTCTATTAAGTCTCTCCTGATTGAAATATGTGTGTATTGTATTTCCAGCTTGTTCTGATTAGTTCAAAGGGCTAAAAATAAACACTGGTTAACACTGGTTAATAACTGATTAACATCAGTTAATCAATTATTACTGCTTTAAATGTTCAATGCGTCATCTTTTGTGGACAGTCCTTTCAAAGTTACCATACATGTTCACCAAAGTTGAACATGCGTTGCCGGCAGTGAATTTGCTGCTGTGAACAAATCCACTGATCACAGTGATTCCATTTAAATCAACTGGATTCTGTTGGCATAAATGGCTTAACCACGTTGTCTATCTCTGCTGCTTTCTTTGCATCTGTGTCAAAATGAGCGTGAGAATGTGCAGAAGGTGGTGCATAAGCATATGCACTGCATTTTAATTTTTAAGTACTGTTATAATTTATGTGGATCTATGAGTATTTCACACACAAAGAGACAGAACCTACAGACACATACAAGAGTCATTTTTGTATATGTCTAATTTAGACTTATATTCTCATTCACATTCATTCTCTTCTCTCTCCTTTCTTGCCTCCTATCTATCTATCCTATCTCTCTCTCTCTCTTGCTTTATTTCCTTTTTAACCTCACAATTCTTATCTTTCTGTCTATGTCACACTCCCAAGCACTTTTTCTATCCTTCCTTCCCCTTTTTCTTCCCTCTTCCTCTCTCATCTCTCTCGCCCCTTCGTTGCCTGAGGGTGAGCCAGGGTGTCCTGTTCCTCTCGCGCTCATCGCAAGCTTCCAGTCTGCATGAATGACTCTGCGTTACCTGCTGCAACCTGGCCTACTTCGAAAGTTCCTCCTCTGCTCTGCTCCAGCGCCACCAGCAAAGTCACAGCCAGACAGAAAAAGGTGGTGGGCTGGTGAATTAGCAATGTGGAGGGAGAAGGAGAGCAGATAAGAGAGAAGCAAAGAAAGAAAAGTGTACAGCTTTGAATATATTTTTAAGAGCACTTCATGCTGCATTCACATTGTGGCAGTAGGCCTACTCCATAGAGAACAAACTGGTTTATTCATTGTTTTCAGTGGGAGAACAATGGAAAATGTCCTGGCTGTGCTGATGGAAAAGGGTCCATGCTTTTTTTTTTATCTCCTGCAGTAGCAATGAAGGAAAACCAGACATTGAAAAGCCTTTTAGAATATGTGGAACCACATCTGTTTGCCCAGCTGTTCTTTTAGCTCTTCTTAAGAGGTTTCCTCTTAAAACTGGAGATTTGGAAGAAAGACATAAAGTTAAATTTCGCTTTGGTCCTGCTGTTTCACATCTCTGTTTTGCTCTCTTCTAATTTACAGTGGAAACATTAAAAGTGAAATCGTTTAAATAAATGATGTCGACATTAATTTTCAGACATTACTATAATTACCCTCAACAAATTAGACTGTCACTGAGACAACAGGCAGTCTGTACACTCAATTAAAATAGGTCAGAGTTTGTGTTGAAATACCACAAAACTGGAACTCATTCTCTCTTATTTTGCAATTGTATATTTACATTTACATGCTGCAGCTTTATTTTAAGTCTACTTTATTCCAATTCGGTCTTCACATTAGCTGACCCCGTCAGAATAAATTTTCACTGTTATCAAAAGCTGTTTTTACCAGAGGGGTAAACAGCAACATGCTCACTGTACTCACAAACATGAGAGTAGGAGAAATATGGTCTTTGTTAAAGAGCAACACAGCTTTCAAAAAGTATCCAATCATTAGAGAATACGCAAAGCTCTTTAAAGCATAATTTTACCCAAATCACACACACCCAACGACCCAACTACAGAATCTGTGGTACAAGTATCAATTCATAAAGTGTAATTTTTATTTTCTACAAATAGTGCTATCTCCAGTATTTCTTAACTAAAGAGAAGGCATTTTTTGTTTGTTTGTTTTTTGTTTTTGAACTAACCTTGTTTCAAGATTACTTTGCATTGAATAAATAATACATCAACTCTATTCTACTCCAGCATTCGTGGAAGAGATCTGAATCCTCAAAAGCAAAAATAAAAAAATCACGATCCAACGCCCCTTTTCTGTGTGCAGACTGCATGCTGTCCAACTGTCCAGCTTGTGATTTTTCTTTTTCATGACATCAAACATTTTTGTCAGTGGTTTTGTTGTTTATTTCGTCAGTATGTGTCTGATGAACTCATTCAAACAGAGCGAACTGACTGAAGAGAAATCATCAAGAAATTTGACTTAATTAATTTAGAGAGAAACATTAGCTTCCCCAAAGTGGTCACTACTCTTCCTAGGGTCCACAGCAATAATGTTGATAATGTAGAGTGATCATCTAGAGAGACTCTTATCATTATCTGTGTGAGAGCTCATGTAGCTCCGAATGAAGAAACAATAAACCTCCATGTTCATGTATTTTGTTGCAGAATCTTTTATTTTTATTTCATGATTCTGATTGGACAGGACCAAAACCTAATATGTGAAATGACTCCAGAGCCGTTCTGCAGTTTGCAGTGTTGCTGTCCTGTTAAAAACATGTATATAACAATGTAGTGAACATAGCCCTATTTTTAGCTTTATGACATGTATTTTTTAGCTTGTTCAACTGGTTTTGCAACATATGAAATTTAAAAATCTAATGTATATATATACATATATATATACATTCTTTTTCATCTTGCTCACCCTTGACTTCTAGACTGAAAAAGATGAGGGACTAGTCACCTATAAAAAGCCTCAAATTCAAGGTCAAGACTGTTGGTGAACGACCGAATCACCAGACAACATGTATGCCTCTATCCTTAAGCCATGGGTACAATTTAAATAAGCGGATAAGTGCAGGAATGAGTAGGATGAAGGGAGAGAGGGAGAGACGGGCTAATTGCTGTGGATTTTCAGCCCTCCAAGGTATTGTCTCCCAGACCCTGCTGTTACAGAGGTGAACTTCTCTCTCCTCTTGTCTCCTGGGTGAACGAGGGAGGTCCCAAGGCGGTCCTCCCTCCTCAGAAGTCAGTGTTAATGGGGGCAGAGGAGAGCAGAGGGAGAGACAGACCGGAGCTCAATCAAGATTTCTTCAACTTTTTTTTTCACCCTCAGCTTTTTCCATTTTCTTTCTCTCTCTGTCTCTCTCTCTCTCCTAATTTTTCCACTTTATATTCTAAGTTCCTGCTGGAGATTCTCTCTGTTAGTGTGTTTCTGACTCTTACTGTGGTTTGTCTTGGCTTGTGCTCAGAGTATGGACCATACTGAGCTGACACACTATTCCAACAACACCAGCCCATGCAAGACCCACCTTATCCTCTGTCACCTGTTTGTCATTGTTCTGTATTAGCTTATTTGCAGTTTTCATGTTGTCGTAGTGCAAGTAGCACCATCAGTAAGAGGCCTTTTTATATCCTATAGAGTTGCAAAGTGGTATTGGTTATTTGGGATTCATTACATCAGGAAATTAAAACATCAGTGTATTTTCTGCATTTTGTGACTGGCAGTTGAAGAACTTCCAAGATTTAGTTGGGCAAGAAAGTATTAATGACTATGATTATAGACATACTCTATAGAGCAATATACCGGCTAAGTTTCTTACATTCTGAAACTCTGGTTCAAGCCGACATGCCTGCAAGTATCAGCCCTGCTAAAGTATCGTTTAGGCAAACATTGAATCCTGACAAACTCCAGGATCATTACATTGCAGCTGACATTGACCTTTGACCTCATTGGGTGGGGAATGTAGAAAGACTGAAGTACAATGAAAGAGCCAGATTATAGTATTATTAAAAGCAATTCAGACAGAATATAAATTAATGACTTTATTTGACTTACAAGAGGATAAAATGATAATGACTGATCCCTGTGGAGAAATCTGGTCATAACAGCGGGCAATAGCAACAGGAGCCAATAAAGACAGAATATCTATATGTCACTTAGGGGAGATATTTAGTTGTAATGCACCCACTAATTTACCACAATGTCACATAGAAATACATGACACAGACAGCTTTTAATCATAAAAATTTATGAAAATATTGTAGTGTGCATCCTCATGCTCATTAAAATATTGCTGTGCTGTAGTGGTCGAAAAGTCCACAGTAAAAGTAAGAGGATGTCTTCAAAACCCAATTGACATTCATAATATTGCAAAATACACATACAAATCCAGTCCTTGTACATAGCCTTGAACGTCTTAATGTCAAATATGTATATATTATAAATATTTGGGTGTGGAGGGGGGCTACAATGTATATAGTGCTGTATTGTCAATTCATAGTATTTTTTAACCCTCATACAAACTATCTCTAAAATCATACAACCATAAAGGGCCAGTATGTAGGATTAAATGGCATCTAAAGGGGGTTTTAGATTGCAACTCTCTTGTTTCACCTTTCCCTTTCAAGCGCAAAATGATAAACTAGGCCTACTACTAAAAGGCCCCTCTAGAGCTAGTGTTTGGTCTGTCCCTTCTGGGCTATTGCAGAAACATGGAAGGTAATGAAAACACAACAAATGAACAATTCTTATTTTCAGGTGATTATGCACTAATGAAAACACGCCTGTGAGTATTATGTTGCATTTCTGCCAATAGATCCTCCTAAATGTTACACACTGGACCTTTAAGTGTTCATTTGCAAAAACAGATAGCTTCGTTTGATTAATTTTCCTAAATCATGTTATTTCTGCACTCCAGGGAGTATCAATCAGACTGGTGTTGGTTTATTCATATTAAGAATAGCTTTTATCCGGTACTGAAAATGAACTCTTCATTGATGCGCTTACATGTCACAAACAAGGGAATCTTCCTTATCTCTGTGTAAAGTGTATGTTGCACTCTTGCAGAAAGACCAAAGAAAGAAACCTTAAATGAGAGGTTGCATTGAGTTACAGAAGTTAGTGAAACAGCGAATAACCTGGATGTGACTTCTGCTTTCTGTTGGCTTCATAAAGCCTGCAGTAAAATAGCAGAAAAATATTTTTTAGCACACGCTCCACTGATCCTGACTTGAACATCTTAGCTGCATATTAGAAATGTCCTTTGGTTGAAGTCCTTACCCACTTCTTCTTCTTCTTCTTCT
>NW_023339729.1:27782754-27785081 GCF_004916995.1 Morone saxatilis | reverse complement strand
CTTCTTCTTCTCTCTTTCTCTCTCGCTTTGTTTCTTCCTATGTCTCTCTTTCTTTCTGGAAGTTAAAGGGCCAGTGGAGCCTGATTAGGATGCAGAGGAGGAAGGCTCTGCTGCAAATTGAAAACATATTGATTCTCCTCATGCTTGGAGGGAGAGGGGGCGAGAGACAGAGGGAGAGAAGGAAAAAGACAGGGGGGGAAAGAGAGTGAGAGAGAGGGTGAGGGAGAGGGAGAGAAAAAAAGGAGGATAAAAACCAGCGATGAAACAGAGAGGGCAAGACAGTTGCCCAGTGCCAGTAGCAACTTGTGTGGATGTCTGGTCTCTGTCACTGTCACACACAAGCAAACACACAGATATGCATTTTTTCACATCATAAGATAACATCCCATGGGTTGAAGGCTCTATGGTCGCCATGGCAACGGGGTCAGGGCAGCGGTTGTGTGTATTTGCATGGGTGTGTGCGTCTTCTACATGTGAGCGCATGCTGTCATGTCCAGCTGTGGTGGGGAGAGGCCGCGGGATGCCGATGAGAGAGGACAGCGCATAACACGTACAGATGTGCTGACTGCACAGTTTCCATGGGAACAAGATCCCCCCCCCCCCACTTCCACCATCCACCAACATATCCCTCCTCCTTCCATCGCTCCTCATTGCTCTTGCAAAAGCTTGACAAGCTCCGCTAATACGTCTCGCTGCGTCTTTATGTTTCTGTCCATGCATTCCTGGTAGAGCTCTCACATCAGCTACAGCTCAATCTATCTTGTCCTGAGTGCACGTGTCACAGCCTCTAAGTGTGTGTGTGTATGTGTGTGTGTGTGTGTGTGTGTGTTTTGCATATTAGTGCGTGACATGCTTGTCTCATTCTTTAATCAAGGATGAGGGCGAAGAGAGGAGAGTGTGAAGGAGGTGGTGGATATTATCAAACAGAGTGGCCTTCTGTGCACACACACACACACACACACACACACACACAGACATACACAGGGGAAGCATCATTTGTGTGCACGCAGACAATCACAGTCATTACTGGTACCAAAGCTAATCATAAAGCATATTCTTGTTTTGTCTGCTGTACAAAAGCTGCCATCATACGGCAATCCACTGCCACTGCATGTTTAATAACTCTAAAGTGTTGGTGGGAAATCTGTGTGCACGTTACATGCCATAGATTGCATGTGCACACTATAAAATGGTATCTGTTTCACACTGCTGAGTCCTGAGTGAGCATTTAAAGTCTTACAGTGAATGCCAAAATCAGAAGCAGTGGTTTGGAAGGATTTTTAACCATTTTACCATTAATTAGTTGATTAAAGTCACATCTAGCATTTTGATAAAACATCAAAATAAAACACAATTTATGCACACAAAAGTGATGCTTGCAGTGTTTGTGTGTATTCAGTTATGTGGCAGTGGAATCTAACCCGTCCCTCTCCACACTGAACCAGCAATGCAGGGATGCTCTAGGAGGGCCCTCCTGCTACCGTATTGCCATGAATTACAATTCCTTTTGAATGGATTGCCCTGCACTTTGCCGCCCTCTAGTTTCTTAGTGGTGAATAAGTAAAACTTACCATAACTGTCAATGCCAGGCCAGTTATGGCAATGTCTCCACCTTACAATCACCTCAGTAAAAATACAAAACAGCAAAGCGCATATATTTTACAAAACAATGAAAGTAAGAAACCCCTCAGAACTGAACTGAAGAAGATAGTCGTCAAGCGTTTGCATGTGAATACAGTATTATTGAAAGATCAATAAATATATAAAACAGTTACATAATTGATGCCTTGTGGTTTATTAATGTTGTTAGACTAAAACATTTGTCAACGCTCCAATCGACACCCTTCATATATTATTATTAATTTATTTCTTTATGGTTTGACTAACATCTACAGAACACTTGGGATAATGAAAATAACATAAAGAAGCTTTATAGTTATGTTGCTGAAGAGGAACATTGGTTTTAAGAGCCCGGTGCTGATTTACGACAGCTTCACAAACATACAGCCGTCTCGCTTTACGGTAGAGTGTGTCACTCTGAGCAGAGCCCGGGCAGCTGTCAACAGGTAAACAAAAACACCCGGTTGTGTTGTTTTCAGCTCGTATTGCTATCAAGCAGAGTGTCAGCTCGTATTGCAGTGTTGCCATCTCACACGGTCGCCTCTGCTTTTGCCCCCGGCTAACAATAACTAACCTCACTGCTAACAGCTAGCTCGCTAACACACCTCGTCTGCTAATCACCGATAAAGCTCGAGATTTAAAAGTTACATTTACGTTATTGTTGTTGCTCCCTGCAGCTGCTTTATCTGATGAAATAAGGCAAAGAC
>NW_023339729.1:27778835-27782738 GCF_004916995.1 Morone saxatilis | reverse complement strand
ACACACACACTGCCACAGACAAACATTGCTACTCTACTGCAGCACTGTACAGTACAGCTGTGTGTAAGTTAGCAGGTATTAGTTTCAAGATCCAAGAAGCTTCATTCATCCCGAGGGACATTACTGTGCAACAGGTGCAATACAAAGGTGGGGAAGTAATACAGGGTTAGAGTAAAAATAAGCTAAAATAAAATAAATAAAATAAAATAAAGGCTAACATAAAATAAATCAAACAATTAACTAAATGCAACACAATGCAAGCACTTACAGGTAACAAAAGTACTAAATGTGACAAAATGCAACACAAACTGCAGTTAAACGTAGGTATATATGATAAACAACAATACGCACCATGCAATTTAGCAGCATAAAATGAAATAAAATATATATATATATCTAATTTTATTTTTCTACTGAACATATTTACATTTCTCCTTGTATACCTACTGTGTAAACTTGGTATGGAGATGCCCTATTGAACAAAGTTTGAGTGCACATTAGCAGTTCTCACACATTAAACATGGGCAGCGATGATTGTGTCAATGTGTTGACTGATATGTGTTTTTGCTCAGGCCATGCGCATTGGACTGCCCAGTGCAGAGACACTGCAAGGTGGATCCCTGAAAGCTTTGGTTGTGGTGAGTGTGTGTCTGCTTGATGCTGCACACAGACATCTCTGACAGGACACAGTCAGCTGGTAGTGATTTGTTGAGCTCCATGCGTTGCTCTCGTGTACTGTGGTTGGGTCTCACCCTCTTCCTCCTCCTCCTGTTTCTCCTCCCAGACGCTGCTCCTGAGTGCGTTTATGTTCCAGCTGCTGAGGACTGTTGGACTGAGGGCGTTTTCCATGGCATCTGAGACGTACACGTCGGGCACGCACTCTGCGGCCTTCGTCACTTGTCCTAACGACACGGTGGCTAAAGACTTGGCGAGGTGATCCACGCAGGAAGTCACTTTTAGCTCCTGTGCTTCATCACCCAGCAAGACCAACGTAGATTTTCATTTCTGTCGTTCAGTTAACTTTCGTGCATAAAGTGGCTGATTCTTTCCTTCTGTTTCACAGGGGCATTGTGCAAAGGAAGCTAGCTGCGTGCGTCAACATTGTCCCAGCAATCCAATCTGTGTACGTTTTGAGACGGCTTTGAGTTATCTGTGTTTTCAGTATGTAAAGGGTGTTTTTGACAGATGGTGAATGAAGAGTTTTTCTTAGACAGCATTTGAATACAATCATTTTGTTCTGATGACTCCTTGGGATTTACAAGACTTTACAACTTTCTTATTTTGTCTGGTTCCCCCAGATATGAATGGCAGGGTAAGATTGAGGAGGACAACGAGGTTCTGCTGGTGAGATGACATTTCACTCTAAATCGAAAACTTACAATCACTGTGCTACTATTACTTACTTAACTATAGCTGCATCTGTAATCATTACTGTTACTTCCGTACAGTACTGCTTATTAACTTACCTCATCACAACTTCTTCAGGATAGTTTGATGAAAGAACTTTCTATACATTTATTTCACATATAATATACATATAATTTATTTCTATAATTTTAGGAACGATAGAATAATATAAAATAATCAAGGAATGAGATGAAGTGCAAGTCTGAATGTTTAGTTTTACACTGCCAGTAAACTGAAACAAAAAATTCAAATGGAAGAGCCGATAGTTATTGAGACACATGTAAACAAAACGGTGCAAAAACAAGATTCAGTGGAGAATCTGGCATCTCCCGCTTTATTTAGTCACTGTTTGAATGAGTCAGCACTGAAGCTCACATTCTCAGCTGTGAGCCAGGTTGTAGTTGCAATCTGTGGCTTCTACACATCGAGTGTCATAAACTTGGAAATGATTGAACCAGAAGTCCTGCATGTGCCTGCAGAGACGGACAGGAACGGCAGTACTGCTCTTTGTGGGCTGTAACGTTCCACAGTGGTGAATTTCTGACTCAGCCTCAATCAGTGATGTCAGTAAATTATAGATAGATTATCCCTAATTTCAGATCCCCCCTCAGGGCCGTTGTCCACTGTGTCACATCTTTAAAATCTATGCGCTGGGACAGGCTGCATGATAATTATGTTTTTCGAGAACTAAGAAAGCCACTACGTCAGATTAAGTGACCATGGTGCCTTACGTTCCTTAGGCAGGCATGTTGAACCGTGCCCAATATCAGCTTGTGTTCTTTCATTGCCTGCCTTACTTACAGAGGCGACTGAGCAGGAGGGGGGGTTGTGAAAGACTTCCACTTCCATTATTGTACTGGCTGAGAGAGGGACTCAGAATAGCTTGTTTTTCAATATTTAAAAAAAAGAACTGCACATGATAAAATCCTCATGTCTGATGCGGTCGGTCGCGCTGACCCAGTGTCTCTCTCTTGTGTAGATGATTAAAACCAGAAGCTCCAAGGTGCCGGCTCTTGCTGAATATGTCCGGTAAGTTTATTTTTAAACTTTAAACACAGAAAACCTCTCGCTCCAACCTAACTCTCTCTCACAGGAACGCTGTTTTGATAATTTGCTCCATTACCTGCCGTGACTCATGCAGTCAAAGAGTATGGCTTTAATTACCGCCATTTATTTTTGTGCCCGTCTGGGCCCTCAGTTGACTCCTGAACGCTCATTGTCTTCTGCAGCTCTAACCATCCTTATGAAGTGGCCGAGGTCATCAGCCTGCCTATTGACCAGGGCAACCCGCCCTACCTCAAGTGGATAGGAGACGTTGTCCCTGAGTAAAGATGGACTGGTGGATGAGTGGATCAACTGATTACTGGATGGATGTAAAAACTGATCTGAGAGCATGTGAAATTACCCTTACTATTTCCCTCAAAGACACATCCAATGCTTAGACACAATCAAAACACTATACAAATCTGTAATGCTATGACCAGCTGCATAAAACCAAGACTTACAAGACAAAGTGGCCATAAAGTTACACACTGGGTTGTTACTTTTTTGTTTGTTCCAGCCATCATTTAACACTTGTAAGTCCTTAATTTGTTTCCCTTTCTGTATGTTTACCACTAGAGGGCAGCCTTGGCCTTTAATTTTCAAAGTTAAGCAGGTGTTGCATAAACTGTGCTACAGTTGTGTCTTGTTGGAAGCTGCCACTAACAGACATCAGTTATATTAGTGGTTGTTTTGTAAAAGAAGCATTTTTGCAATAAAGTGGAGCATTGTTTTTTATTGGTTTTAAGTCTTTCTTTGGGAACAACATACAGTAAAGCTGAGGTCATCATGACAAACATGTATATATTACCTACTGTAAACATGTACACACTATGAAGGATTTCAAGTGACACGATTGCATACAACACCAAGTTTTATTACGGGACAAAAATATCTACATACCAATATTATGTGTAAACATTTATTTAGGCCACTCTCACCACATTACACTTGGCTGTAGCAGTGACAACACTGCAGATAATACAACATTTTAAAGCACTTGTTGTGATCATAGACAATAAACTGACAAAAAGCAATTATGTGGCGAGTTGCCCTTTTAATATAACCCACTGATCTGGGATTTGACTTAAATCTGTGAGCCATAAATAAGACATGAGTTCACAATACAGTACAAAACACACCCCTACAATTTCAACCACATAACAGAAAAACTTTGTTTACATCGACTGTATCAACAACATAGTGTGTAACTACCGTATACGTATAAAGCAGGGAATCTTCAAAGACCTTTACTAAAAATGACACACCAGCGTTCAAGGGTGACAGAAGTTAAAAGTTGTTTTCTTATGGTTTATACATTCATACTACATAGCACTTCAACCTGGCAGGTCTCCATGGAAGAGGACCGCTCCCTCTTTAGATATAAACGGCTCATTTCAAAGTGACAAAAGCACAATGAGTTTATTTTCAGGTAATTATACATTAATGAAAACA
>NW_023339729.1:27763926-27778822 GCF_004916995.1 Morone saxatilis | reverse complement strand
TATTATATTCCATTTCTGCCAATAGATCCTCCTAAATGTTACACACTGGATCTTTAAGATGATTTAATAAGTAAATACAAACAATAATAACAATAATTATCTCTTTTCTACACACCTATGTAGAAAGTGGTCTGGCACTATTTTTATGTGTTGGTAAAAGCCAAAGTAAAAGGTAAACATAGTTGACATTTTTCATTTCACAATCATCATGTGTTGTGTCATCCCCCACTGGGATATGATTCATACAGTGCATTAGCCATTTCAGACCAAGATGTTTCTGATTAAAAAAAAAAAGGTGAAAAGGTATTCGTAAACATGACAGCAGTAAATACATATAGGAAAAACATTTTAAAATCTGAGTGTTTATAGTTTAAAGGGGTCATACCATAGCAGTTGGCAAAAAAGTCTCACTGTTAGAGTTAGAAATCTACCAAATATCAAGAAGAATGACCATAGCAGTGTTTTAACTTGTCTCCATAATACTGTCAGACATTCCCAAGGATCTGGTTCAAGTATGTTCAAGTTTTTTAAATATTTTGATTTGTTCTTCCCACCTCTCGATTGGTTTCAATCCATCATGCCTGTTTTTATATATTGTAAAAATAATAATTTTTACACCATGCCAAAAACAAGCATTGATATGTTCAGACTTAACATGAACTGAACCCACAACTTCAAAGATTTTCACATTATAAAAGAGTCACTCCACATAATCTAACACTGTAATCTGTTATCCACAGCTGTTTGTAATACTTACAGACGTTTTAAATATCTGTGAGAAACACTTTACTGAATCTCCACTGAAAACATGTTAACATGTTACAGATAGCTGATTTCAAGCACAGAGTGTTTGCCTGGGAATTCTTCAGGTTGTAACATGCTGTTTCTATTTTTACTGGCCATAGAGGACACTGCCTCAGCAGGATCAGAGCCTGGGCCTTTCCCTGCCAGTTCTCCATTTTTGGCACTCGGACCAGAGTGATCCGGCTCAGGCTTACCCCTCTGCGCCACCTGTGTCCTTGCGTCCTCTGTTACTCCGTTGTGGTTTCCATTTTGTGAGCTTTTGCATATTTCACTCATCTGTATGGCCCCTTCCGTTCCATTGATTTCCTCCTCTTCCTCCTTTTCACCACAATCTTTCTTCTGCACACTGATGACTCCTTCACTTTTTTGTGCTCGGAGCACAATGCCACCCCACTCCTCGGTAGGTCGCTGTACCTCAGTGCCGGCCCTGTCGTTGTTCTTCACCCTACGTGAAGTGCCACACAGGGCCTTCCTGAAGCCTCTCTTGAAGTTGTCAGACAGAAATCCGTACAATATGGGGTTGGCACAGCTGTTTGCATATGACAGCACAACAACAAAAACGTAGAGCCCCCTGAAGTCCCCAGGCAGGACCACCAGGAGATTGACGATATTCAGAGCATAGAACGGTAGCCAGCAAAGGACAAACGCTGCCACCACGACAACCACCATCCGGGTGATTTTACGTTCCGACTTTCTGCGCCGAGAGGACGTGGCCTGTGCTCGCTTTCCAACACTGCGCACCTTTCAAAGAAAAGATAAAGAACGTTTAGCTTTCTTATTTAAACACACACACAAGAAAATGTTTTCTCAATCAGAATCTTGCCACAGTGTACTTGTAGTACAGTGCCCTCCAACATCATAATAATAGTGATATCAACAGAGAACTGTCCAGTAGTGAGGACAGTGTGTACCAATGTGTTTGTGCAGTTTGTGATTAAACCCTGCTTTCCTGCACTACAGCTTTTTTTAGAGGGATTTCTTTGTGTATATAGAAAAATATCTTAAATATGTATTGCAAACAGTTTTGCAAAGTGGAAAGAGATTCCCGCGCATCCGTGGTTTTGGAAGTCAAAGTCCAATTTATTTTTCCCATAGAAAATGTTACATGACTCACAGTTTGGGCACTATGGCTTAGACAGACATAAAACTCTCCTGGTGAAATCATCAAGATAGATAAAAATAGAAAATATCTGATTCTTTGATGAAAAGTTACATAGTACAAGACATACACAAGTGCATACACACAGGGGAGAAGGTAACTGCGAATGCCAAGAATGCCGAACTTCATTTTGAAATGAAAATATTCTGTGACGTGCACTGCTTAATGGCAGACAGAAGTTAAAGGGTACGGTGTTGAGAAAAATTAAAATACAAGGGTTTACTTTTGGATTTTGGGGCAATTTTGGATTCATTCAGATTCACAAATTCAATGACAAAATGTTCAGAATTTGCAAATTGCACATCTGACTGGTGTCTTCTCCATAGCAAAGGGGGCCAAGGCTTATGGGTATTTGATATTTGATACATTTATTTATATATTTGTTAGTTTGAGCTGTCTCAAATGCCTGACATAATACAGCAACTCCTGTGTTTCTATGTGACGTGACACTGAGGATAACATTTAAATGTATACATTATGTGTTGCCGTAATTGCAGTACCTTGATGACGATCAGCAGGTAGCACAAGCAGATAACCAGCAAGGGGCAGAAGAAGCCCACCGTGCATGTGTACACGATGAAAGATGTCTTCCACACTTCAGCTGGCTCAGGCCACACAATGCTGCAGTTCCCATCATCCTTCAGAACGTCTGCAAACACCACCACCGGCAGCACCACCACAAAAGACCCTGCCCAAACTGTGGCACTGATGGCCTTGGCTACACGGGGGCGACGCCACCAGAAGGAGCGGATGGGGTGCACCACAGCCAGGTAGCGGTCCACGGACATCACAGTCAGACAGAATATGCTGGTAAACTGGTTGATAGCATCCACTGTCATGACCACACGGCACATTAGAGAGCCAAAGGGCCAAGAAAGCAGAGCGTTCTGTACCGCCAGGAACGGTAGGCCCAGCATGAAGAGCTCGTCTGCAATGGCCAAGTTGAGGATGTAGATGTTGGTGACTGACTCATTTTTGGTGTAGTTAACAATAACGTGGATGACCAGGGTGTTGCCCACAAGGCCAACAACACACACTATCCCGTAGATAAGAGGGATGAAGATTCCAGCCAAGCCAGGGAGTGATCCAGGTGTTGATGTGGTGGCGTTCTGGCAGCTGCCGTTTAAGAGGAAACAGCCGTCACTCGGGGTGAAGTCGAGAAGTGGTTCAGAAGGAGTGGACAGGAGCAGGACATTTGAGAAGGGGTGAATGGAGTTGTTGCTCCAGGTAGCTATAGGAGCATCCTGAGGCAGCAAGGAAACCTGGGTGGCCTGGATGAGCTCCATGGAGGCGTTAAGGAATTTGAGGCAACAGAAGTCGATAAGATCCCATCAGTGAGAGGTCAACGACCCTGAAAGGAAAAGCAAAGTTAGTCAATTTAGCACATTTTATACACAAAAGCGCTCTAAACTCCTTTACACAATCCACTAATGGTGTATTTAGACATTTTCTGAAATATTTTCTAATAACTTTTATGAGTTAGCCCCTTGCATGGCTGGCAATTAGCTTGGCTTAGCATAAAGACAGAAAGCAGTGGGAAACAGGAAGTCTGATTATGCCCAAAGTTCTAAAATATGTCTAAACTGTTACCATGTTTTCCCCTTTCTCTACCCTTATTTTCTGCCATCTCGCTTTTTAATAAAGACATAAAATGAAAAAAAAGTGGATGGGTTCATTGTACATTAAAAAATAATTTCACTACATTAAGTCCTTCTAAAGCTAGGCTAGGCTAAGCTACATTTCTGTTGTGTTTAAAATACATTTTAACATTTTTTATTGTTAATTAGTGAGATTTAGAGGTGTTAGTCAAATTCATTTTTACTTTGGACAGAGCCAGACTAGCCGTTTTCACCAGTCTTTATGCTAAGCTAAGCTAATAGTCTCCTGGCTCCAACTCCATATTTAATGCACAGATGTGAGAGTGGTATAGATATTACGTTATTACCTAACTCTCACTAATAAAGTAAATAGGCGCAAAAGTTTGGTCCAGTCTCCAGCAGCTTGTAGAATACTAAACCATTAATCAACTTAACAACCTTCTTTCCGCCACAACAAAAACAAGCCTGCACTGGAACAAAAACATAACGTATTTAGTTCCATTAGTGCAAGACTTGTTTATGAAACCATCCTGGCTTCTTAATAACAGCCACGCCGCACACAGGCACACCCTCATCCCTCACAGCGATGGCTAATAATTGGTACTCTGTTAGGAACAAAATGCACTGACCTATGGAGAAAAAATAACAGAGGCATGTCCTCCACAACCTTGACTTAAATGCATTAATGCTGATGATGTGAGGATGATGGCAAGATAAGCGGGAAAAAGGAAGGACGAATAATTTCCAGTGCTGCAGGATACAAGCATGACCAGGGAGAAAATAGAGTCGGATATATCGTATATAACAAATAAAGGGAAATATTGTAATGTGTTCAGTTAAACCACCTCAAAATAATCCCTGTTCAAAAAAATCCTCCTCGTTTCTCCTGTGAAATGTGTATTTCCTTTCTAGGCTGAACATAGCAGCCAGTAGACAGCGGCCATGGCCTCAATCACTAAGTGTAAATGCCAGAGGGCAGTATATGCTGTGCAGCTGTGAGATGCCGGAGCCACTTAACGCTTAAGAATATGTGAGAACACACGCTCACATCATCCAATAAACTAATATACTATTTTAGTCCTTGTGGTAGTTTGACAGAAAAATCAGCTAACACACATCATGTCGTATTCACACTTAAAGGACCAGTGTGTAGGATTTAGCGGCATCTAGCTTCTGTAGAAACATGGTGGTTCAATGTGGTGGACTCCATGGAAGGCGACCTGTGGCGTCTGGAAATAAAAATGTAATTCAGGTGATTTTACACTAATGAAAAAATACATATAAATATTTAATTCCAATTCTGCCAAAAAATCCTCCTAAATGTTACACACTGGACCTTTAAACCGTACTTCAAACTGCACACCACTTTGTATACTTTGTGCAATCCTAAAAAGGAAAATCAAGTAAAAAGGTTGATAGAATTTTGTATAGCAGATGAATCAATCCTTTTATTCAAGTGTCATGGTTACAGGACCCATATATGTCTGTGTACATATCGCATTGACTTGTACAATGATACGTGGGATGTTACACTTTTGAGAATATGACTGATAGAATAGAATAGAATTCTACACTCCAGCTGTATGTTCATGTAACCATTCAAGGTGGTAATTTCTCCCTTCCAGATTATACCAGCTGTATTTTATTGTACAGTATTTAATTAATAAAATTAGTGAATGCAGCCTCATACGCACTAAACTGCGATGCACTGTGTGTTCTGACACCGTTCTATCAGAACTAGCATTAACTTTTTCAGCAGCTGGAGCAACAGTAGCTCGTCTGTTGGATCAGACCACAACACAGGCCAGCTTTCACTCCCCACATGCATCAATGAGCATTGCCGTCCATGACGCTGTCTCCAGTTCACCACTTTTCCTTCCTTGGACCACTTTTGATAGGTACTGACCACTGCAGACTGGGAACACCCCACAAGAGCTGCAGTTTTGGAGTGCTCTGACCAGTCCGGCAGCCCTTGTCAAAGTTGCTTTAATCCTCACGCTGCAATTTTTTTGCCTTCTAACACGTCCCTTGAGAGCAAAATGTTCACTTGCTGCCTAATGTATCCCACCCACTCACAGGTGCCATGATAACCAGATAATCAGTGTTATTCACTTCACCTGTCAGTGGTCATAATATAATGGCTGATCCGTATATAAAAACTATGTATATATTTGGTAGAGCCCATAGTCATAGGGCTAATATAGCATGCTTGACCTTAGTACTGCAGTGAAAATACAGGGAAAAAAAACACATTAAAATCTAATTTGTAACATATTAAATATGCATTAAAAAGGAACATATACAAAATGTTAGCAATAAATCTAAAAATGCAAAGCGAGCTGTGGATTTCTACGGATCGTAAATCATAACAATGCCAGCCTGGAGGAAAGAGATAAAGGTTTACCACCAAAAGACCTGAATCCCTGGACCAGCTGGTATAATCTGGAAGGGAGAAATTACCACCTTGAATGGTTACATGAACATACAGCTGGAGTGTACAACATGCTCATATCTTTTTTAATCATATGTGATTTACAGGTGCATTAAAAAGCTTTATACTTTATTATACTTTTTTACATAAAATGTACATATGTCACTAACTGTCCTACTGAAGACAAGGATGCCCTGCACATCACAAAGATCACAATCACAAACACACGCCTTCCAGGTTGAGCAGCACTACACCATGCTGTTCTAATCTCTGACACACACAATAAGAGCAGACAGACAATCTGTCTACCCAGAAGGCTTCACTTCTTTTGTTTGCCTTTCTATGGTTGGATCTAAAAAAACCTTCCTGGGAATTGTTGCTATGGCGATCAAGAGGTCAAGACAAGCCCCAAAAGTCTGTACAGAGCAAATGACAGAGCATAAACAAGAGAGTCAAAATGAGAACTGATTGAGGAGACGGTGCTCTTTACATAGACATACAAAGGCAACAGTGACATTTATTGAGCATTGTGTGTGAGTCTATGTGTGTGATATGTGCATTTGTGCTTGCATATGCAAACTGTTCTCTTTGTGCATCTACTGAGTGCAGACCCTGTAGGTTTCAACATGTAAGTCAAACTTCAATGTCACTAGGTTTATGTTGTATAATGGTTGAAGCCAGTTACATTGTTTTTCTTATGATGCTGTTTATACTCTTCAAAAGTCTAAACCTATCCGTATATTTACATATAAGTAAAAAGCTTAAATTCAGCCTTGGTCAAACATGACTTTGCCAGGAGAACATTTTTTATTTTTGTCTTCACAAACACTCCAGTCACCCCCGCTGGTGACTTTTAGCAAGTCTCTTGCACAGCCAGAACTCTCTTATCACAGACATATGAAGAAACTGGAGTTAAAGCTAAAAAAACAAAAAAACAACTGAAGAAGCTAGTGTCATACTTTACTAAATTAGAAACTAAAGCCAAAACGTTGGTTAAAAAAAAAGCAGACTGTGGGAAATCAGTATAATGACACTAAACAGTTCTTACCAAAACAGCTATTTTAAACTAATAGCTAATTTAATGGATGCCTCAACATTTCAAAGGTCTTATTATTCTAAGTCTTGTGACATTTCCTCCAGAACTCCATGAATCTGCTACATCTCCAATATTTCTATAGTAATAATTGATATAAAATAACGATGTGTGATGTAAAAGGTGTTGCTTGTAACAAACCCAGAAAGAATTATCACATGACACTTTGTGACATGACAATTTGACCTGGCATTACGCAATAGTCATTATTCTTGTTGTGTAGCTCGTATAGTATCAGTATATCAGTATTAAAGACTTTTTGCATAACCAATTAAAAACTCTTTGTTATGTGTTAAAATGATTCATTTTAAGTGGAGCTCTCCTTTAACATCAGTTTCCACACCCTCTGTGATTTTACAAAGATGACACATACAGGTCATATTTCTGGTACTGGTAAAGCTCTCATATAGATGGAGGAGGCCAAACACATACAAATACATATTTCACAACCCCATGCAGCCTTTGAATACATTTTTGAACAGCTGAATTTCCTGAAAGCAGTCACTACTGTTACTGACAGTATTGTTGACTCTATGCATATGAGAGGCCTCTTTATGATTATATGCTTCATACCGGGGGTGAAGAGCTGCTTCCTCCTCACTGAAAACTCTATTGATGCCTGTGTAATAACATCATAATTGTTTGAGCCACAGCTTAGTATAAATAATCTGCTGGAGTGATCGAGAGAGAACAAGGTCACCATTAAAACAAACGCTTGTCTGGTAAATATTTAGTCAGCCATGCGGATTGCTGATAGCCAATCGTTATTGTTACCTTCAATAAGTGCATTTTAGGGTTTTTCTATTGTTTCTTTTACACTCTGTTTGGTTTGTAATTAGAAGTTGGTCCCTTTTGGAGACCTTTTTTGACATCGAGAATGAATTTGCATTGCATTTAGCAAACATTTTGTAGCAGTTAAGTGCTTTTCCACCCTCATTGTTAATTTCACAGCTGCCATTAATGCCGAGCCTGTAGGACTTTACATTACTGTAATAGAGATCTTTCCACCTTTACTTCACATGCTTTACAGAGTGATAACTCCATACCCACACACACACCTCACACATCAACCATATCTGATGCCACAGGACATAAAACTACCACCTCCATACATTACTGCACATTTTGTGTAGGCATTCACTGGAGCCTGAAACACTCTCCTACGTCTGTGCATATGCATCAATATACAGTATGCACTCAAATACTGCTGGTGTCTGATAATAACATGATGTTACATTTATGTTTTCCTTGAGTCAATAGTGTTTATATCAGACCAGGATGCTCAGGAAACCAGACCAAAGTTAGTTTCCATCCCCAGAAAATGACTCAAATGAACAAAAATTCATTATGAAATCAACTGTCTGCCCATGTGCTTTGACAATTTGGTTTGCTGTTTTAGTTCCATGTTTTTTTAACCTAATACTACCAAATTTCCTTCCTTTCCCTGCTTATCTGCTTCTGTGTGTAGCTGTGGTTTTTGATACCACTGTCTTATAAGGCATCCTTTATGAAGACTAATAGACACACATTTAAGCAAGATAACTTAAAACATTTTTAACATGAGAAAACACTTCAAGTTACAAGCCTTTTGTCTTTTGCTAGACACTCCCTCATCTCTACAGGACAACCAAAATCCTTCCTTCAGCCTCAGCAGATGCTGGTTCTCAAAGTTCTTTGAATCAAGGCATGCGCTTTTGGGGCTGAAAATCAGTCCTGCAGTGCGAACGCCTCTCACAGTGAACTGAGGCTGGTAGTGAAGTGTTGAACTTCAGTGACAAATTGCACACTGCTGGGAAAGATTTCAGGACACCCACGGTATCTCTAGCTGCGTGGTGTTTTCTTGAACATTGAACTGCTTGATGCGGGAAAATAAGTCCTCCACCTCTGAAGAATGGGAAGTGTCACCAGGATTCACCGTGAGTTGTTGTGAACCTTTGAGTTCACTAGTTTGCATACTAGAGCAGCGAAGCATCTTTCCAAAGTTTCAGGCTTTCAGGCTTGCTGTGACACCAATGAAACACCTACTGACTGTCCAGCAATCAGTAGTGTGAGCGACGAACTCAGTCTCAGTCATGGTAACCTTTAGATTATTCTTCATTTCCAGTGTCATTTTCTTTCTTTGTTTTTCACTGTACCACAAGACATTACAATCACATCTTGTTGTAAGTGATGCACAAGAGTTTTCAAACTGAGAGGGTGCAGACCATGAATGACAAAGTTAATGCTGGCTTCATCAACACTTTTTGGTGAAAAGGACCCTGAAGGACCTTCCTCTGACGTTGGTATCCTTTTCACACTTCTCCTTTTCACATCACAACCCCTCAATAATAAATCATTACTTTGTGTCTGAATTCTACCAGCCAACTTCATATTTTACCAGCATTTAGCTGGGGGCTGGCGCAAATATATTTCTTACCCTGGACTACCCTGGTAGTGAATTAGAGCATCTTTCCTTATATTAAAACTATGACATGTAGCATTGATAACACTGTAAACTATTATGACAGGAAATACTAAATTAGCAACAGAAAAACGTGCATTACAAAGTAAATGTGCATTAGGATGCTTTTAATAAACTTTCAGGAATGTTATTTCTAAGTGAAAAAGCCATTGCATCAATAAGACCATCATATCACAGAAGTATTACAGTACATAACCTTAATGGCTTTAGAAAGACACATAAAGGGCACCACACACACTCACACACATGTGTGCACACACACACACACACACACACACACACACACACAGAGGGATCTTCCTCGCAACAGAGCACCAAGCAGCATTTTGTCCCAACGGAGATGCTCTTTTCATGAAGACAATGGACTAATTATGTGTATGTACTGGTCATTTAGCTGACAGATCACTGACAATGTTTTTGTTTTTTTCAAATGATTCCACCTTAGAACAAGACACTATAAGTGGAAGAGAGATACACCATCAGCTAATTGACGATCCATCATTCTTATTCCCCACGGGAGTCTGCTTCCTCTGCGGCTGTTCAATTAAAGGATTTGCAGGTGGGATCAGGTCTACATCCCCACCACATCGCTGCCTCCACACTTTTCATTACAAAGACTGACAAGAGCCCACAGATTAGCCTGAGTTTGATCAATACTCCTACAAGCTGGTCATGCACATTATTTGAATGTGGTTTGCCTTTTTCAAATCCCGTATATGCATACACACAAAGATAAACATGAAGAGGTGTGCTTACACACATTTAAATGAGTCCTTTTAACCTGAGTGGGGGATTAGAGGTAAAAAAAAAACGACTAAAAAAAGTGAATTTTTCATGAAGGCGAAATATATTTGTATGTTTGAGTGTATGTATGTTGTGTAGTCATGCAATGTCACACTTCTTCTAAACACAATGTTAGCTACAATTAACTCCTCTTCCCACACAGCGTGCAGTACACATGTAGTCCAAACAAATGCATGTAATTACAGGCCAAATTGGCCAGATGAACAGAATAGAATAAAAAGCCCTAAAAGCTACATTACAGTGGATGTTTACCAATTAAACAAAAAGCTCCCCAGACACATACACAGATAGAGAGGCACACAGAGAGAGAGACAAAGACGGGTCTTGAAAGGTTCGATTATTTTCTTCATTTGACTGCGCTTCATTAGCCAGACTTCACTAACAGGTGCAAACTGATGAAAAGAAGAGAAAAACTAAGCCACTGGATAAGTATGTTTCTTGGCAGGTAGGCCCGTAGGCTGTTACTGTAGTCATTATTAAAAATGTTTTATCATTTTACAACCATTTCCCTCTCCTCTCCCATCTCTTCTTGTTTCCTTTCTTTTCCTCTGCTCAAGTCACCCCCTTCCCTCTTCTTTATACAGTATGTCACCTCCACTCTCAACTCCAGTCTGTCCTTGTTTCCACTCATTTCCTCTTTTCCTTTCTCACCTCTCCTCTGTCCGAGACTTTTCTCAACCTCTCATCCTCTGCCCTTTTCTTTCCCCTTCTCGGTATACTAGTCTCCTCTCATTTTTGTTAACCTTTTTTTCTATTTCTATGTCTTCATTCCTTCCTCAGATCTTCCATTTCAGTGGTTCCATAACCTCTTTGGGATTTGGTGCTGCATTAAAACTTTACTTAAGTAAAAGTTAAAAAAAAAAGTATTAGCATTTAAATATACTTAAAGTTCCCCTTATGCAGAATGGCCCATGTCAGATACATTATATTATTGAATTAGGATCATTGATGCATTAATGTGTATGCATCAGCAGTGTTGCAGCTGGTAAAGGTGGAGTTTTTAATTAATCCATAAAAATACATCATCATTTATTAGCTGAATATATTTTGTGTTAATAATCTGTCTAGTGATCAAAGCTGTCAACATAAATGTAGTGCAGTGAAGTGCAATATTTGCCTTCAAAATGTAATGGAAGTAAAGTCACACACAATGGAAATACTCTAAAGTGCAAGTACCTCATTACACCCCAGCACTGCTTGCAACCCCCTGTCCCAAGTTATAGCCTTATTGTGGAAATGAGCTGTGACATTAGATTGTTTTTAGAGGCATGCAAAGAGTTTAAGTAGAAAGTATTTCACAAAACAAAAAGCAAAAATTAAGTCAAGGAAAGGTCAAACCTAAAACGCATTTGTGCAACAGAAAATATGTGATATCTTCATATAGCCTAATGCCATTCATTTGCAAATAGCTTTAATCATCTTGTGATTACTATTGGGGACCACTTTCTCCCAGCTCAATCTCCTCTGTCCTCCTTTCCCCTGCGGTCGGTGGTACAATGACTGATCATCTCTCATACACCGGGCTGAATGCACTTTTCGCGCCCTTGCTAAAGCAAAATATGCCATATAAATGTGCACATGTATCTCTGTGTGTGTGTGTGTGTGTGTGCGTGTGAGAGAGACAGAGAGAGAGAAAGAGAGACAGAGAGAAAGAGAGAGTCATGCCACAGACGCCTGATTACTCGCTCTTGGAACCTGGAGCAGACCCTCTGTTGTAGATCACCTCCGGGATGAACCACAGACTGCCAGAGGTTCATCATAACAGCCGACCTGTGGGTTACACCGACAGCCCCAGGGCTCGGAGCCGTGATAACCTGCTGATGTACGATGACTTTGGAGAGGAGAACTGTTGCTCTGGACGATGCCTTGGGTAAGTCTTTCATTTACATCCCCTACTCAGCCAGATGTGCATGTAGTGGCCTGGTGTGTTTCTGTGTTCACCTTCTGCAGGTTTTGTTAAAATAAAATAACAGCAGAATTATGAATATCATTTTGTATTTTTACAATATGTAAGTGATGTAAGTTATTATGATTCTTTTTGGCTATTTATCTGTTAAAATATAACATTGTAGAACAATTATGTAATAAATATTATGGTTGTGAAATGTTACATATCATAAATGGACGGCAGAGAAAAGTAAGCATAATATTAGATGTCGTTATACTGATAAAGATACATAAGATAAGGAAATAAGAGTACCAATTAATCCAGTTAAAGCTACAATAATCTCAACATATCGGTATCTTCTTATCATTAGTGACAGTGTACAGTCATTTTGAAATTGTTTTCTTTCACCATACATGGTCCACAACTACTATGTTTATGAAAAACATGTTGAGGGAGTTTAAAAATCACATTTCCTGAAGGTTTTAATAAATTGTTTAATCATGTGAAGTCCCTCAAATTCTTCTTGGAATATCTTGTACAGCATGCGTGGTTCAGTGCATGAGACAGCAGCTTTCACAGCCTGATCTCATATAACCCTGAACACTGTTACATTAGCCAGTGTCACATCATTACTTTAAATGAAAAACATGTTATTTTAATTAAACTGGTGCTTTACATTTCTATACTTTACTGTCCAATGTTGCAGTTGCCTTGAAAAAGAGATTTTCTGTCCATTAATAAATGGGCATAAATTAGCACAATATCATTATTAGAATATTATGAGTGGTGATAGGTGTTCCTCCAGTGTCTTCCTAAAAATTTGACCCTATTTTAGTAGTTTTTTTTTTAGCTTTTGTGCATTAACGTGAAATCAGAGATTAAAGAACATGTGTATCTACTTTTAGATTTTTGTTCAAATATGGTTAATTATAGTAATGTTTAAAATCTAAACTGGGAAATTAGTAATACTGGCGCTACAACCATAAAAAGTCCTTGTCTGTATTGTTATATTTATTGTAGTCATTTTCAATCTCTATCAGAAACCAGGGTATTCAATATTTCATCTCATAGAAATATATATTTTTTAATAAAAAACAAAAAACCTCTGAAAAGACGTGATTTTGTATGTCTTTTCAGAGGTTTCAGAAGACATCAGTAGCGACATCAGCTGTGAGTGAAAGCTGTATTTGTAACAGCCTAAGACAAGAAGAAGTAAATGTCTTAGTTGTAGAATGTGTAATTGAGATGAAACAAGGCACAAGTAAATGAAGACATTTATGTGCATGTGTGTAAGTTATCATGTGTACATTATACACTGTGTTTATGATTCCTGTCTCTCTGGCAGGCACAGCAGCTCTGAGAGACAGCTTATGGCTCGTCTCGCTGTTGTTAAACGACGTCAGGCTCTTCGTGGTCCTTCCTACATGTTCTCTGCCACTCCGATCAGCCTGTCGGAGGTTGAGCAGCGTTTCCTGGAAGCAGCCGAGTATGGCAACATACCAGAGGTGCGGCGCATGCTGCTCCATGTGCCCAACTTGAATGTCAATGCTGTGGACTACATGGGCCAGAATGCGTTGCAGTTGGCTGTATCCAACGAACATCTGGAGGTGACAGAGCTGCTGCTGGGGAGGGAGGATTTGTCCAGAGTGGGTGACGCCCTCCTGTTAGCCATCAGTAAGATGTGTGCATTTGTGAATCAGTGTATATGAGGGCCAACAATACATTTATAGGGATAATCTGTGCTCTCCAGGGGTCAAAATGTCAGACATTGCTGATTATCAGTCAGTTTGTTTTGAAAATAAAAAAAAATAAAAAGGAAAAACAACCTGTTTTGTTTTCCATATTTATTAAATGGTTTTTGATTTTCTCATTTCAAAATGAAAATCCATTCATATATATATATATATATATATATATGGGTACTGTGACTCAGTAAATCATCCTTATTTTGTCCACAATAGCTTAAAAAGACATTAATTAAGACGTGTTTTTGATCGAGATGCTGTGTGTGTGTTTTTGTAAACACAGGATAGCTGAGCAGATACAAGCTATCTAGCTGACTACACAAAACATTTTGATTTATAAAAAACTGTTCCTAGTTGAAACAGCACAGAAATTAACATTGTATCCTATTTACGGCCCTCAGCATTGATTGTTTTGCTGTAAGTGAGGGGTAAGCAACATGAGTTTGGTGATTTTGCTGTTGAGTGAGTTTGGATAAAGACACTACATTTTAGGGAAGATAAAGACTGCTGGGAAATCTTCACACAGGTGATTTATGGTCCTTGAAGTCAGCATTAGTGCTGAAGTGTGAGGCGAAGCCGTCGCAGGTACCAAAGCACAGTGACAGCTTTGGTCTGTGTTTGTGTGTTGTAGGTAAAGGTTATGTTCGTATCACAGAGGCCCTGCTGTCTCATCCGGCGTTTAGAGACGCCCATCGTCTGACAGCGAGCCCTGCTCAGGTAGACATGTTGGATGACTTCTACGCTTATGATGAAGATGGGACGAGGTAAGACAAATGGCGTGCCCTGTGTCAAGAGTGTAACAGCTGCACTGGTGCATTAAATATCAGAATTACCTCACATGTGAGGCCTCCTGAATGCACCTGACTGTCTTTTTTAGTTAGAGGAAGGGAGAGTAAAACACAGTAGGGGGGGT
>NW_023339729.1:27763320-27763826 GCF_004916995.1 Morone saxatilis | reverse complement strand
CACACACACACACACAAATGCAATTATGATGTTAATGGTGCTATCGACTAGTTAGTTAATATAGGCCATGAACCGAGCTATATCGCTCTCCCTCATCAGTGCAGCCTTTTTCCGCGGTGCTTGGACCTGTTTCTGACATTTCAGTCAGGAATCCACATAATCAGCATAGTTTATTAAAGGTTCACATTTCAGCCAATTGTAAAAATAAATAAATAAAATAGAAACAATAAAATTCCAAGACAAAATACAATGAATCCTAAACTAAAGAGCAAAAAAACAACTTCCTTGGACGCCCAAATGTTGATCAGTAGTTTGATCTTCTTTGATAGGATACAACAGAAAAGAAAGGAACACAGATGTGAAGGTTGAAAGATGGAACAGAAAGCGAATCAAATTTTAAACCCATGCCATTTGCCTGAATTTGATGGCTGCACCATTCAGGCTGTGTTTATTCACCATGGACAGCCTTTCCAGTGGAGGATGTGTGATAAAGTGCCCTCTAGGGT
>NW_023339729.1:27758812-27763238 GCF_004916995.1 Morone saxatilis | reverse complement strand
GCCACAGACACTGTGTGCTTGGTGCTCTGTTGCGAGGAAGATCCCTCTGTGTGTGTTTGTGCTATATTTCTATGCTATACCTTCCTCTCTCCCTTCCCTTCTTTCCTCCCCTCCTCCTCACCTCTCCTCTCCCATCTCCTCTTGTTTCTCATCTTTTCCTCTTCTCTTGTCATCTCTTTTCCTCTTCCTCTTCCTTCTTATGTCACCTTCTTTCTCCACTCTAGTCATAACTATAGCATACAGTATAATTAAGTGATTTCCATCAAAACGCAAAAAACATCCTCTCAAAGTTGCATTTATATGAATTGTAGTTAATATATAGCCAGCAATGCATCATGACAGATGATACTTCATGTTTCTTTCTTTTTTTTTACCTGCAGGGGTTTCCTGCTCTGATATTCCCGAGCTGCTCAGTGTTTCTGCTCTTACCTCAGATACACTGGTTTTGAGAATGTTTTGTTGCACATACAATGACTGACCAGTGGGTGGCAGTGTATGGGAAGATGCACTGATACTGTGCTGGCTCATGTGCAACTACAGCATCAAAGCCCATGCATATACAAGAAAATGGCATTTGAAGAGCTGTCCACTGTAGTGACCACTGTGCATGAATGTGTTTGTAATATAACCACTGTGTTTATCCAACTATCTCATGTCTAAACGTCTGCTATGCAAAAGGCCGATTATGTGCTATGTTGCTTTTGTGTCAGTTAATAAAAAAAACAAGCATCCGAATGCTCACGACCTGCTAGGATCCCAATCTTTGCTTCAGCTATATGTTTCTATATGTCTCATATAGTATCATACAATAGCCATTTATCTGCAAAACCTGTTATCTATAAATTCATCCATTTGATTAAATTATAGGTGCCCATGTTAATATGCCCATCCTCTGGATATACAGTGGATGGACGCAAACACTGGATCTGAAATGAAACAATGACTAAGGTCAAGTGACTTCTGACTTTCTGACTGTCTTTAATGGGGTAATGGGTTTAATGGATAATGACCGCTACTGCTATAATACTAATACTCTCTTTCTACAGACTTCTTCCCCTTCTTAGTTCTGCTGTGAGGGTGACTTGACTGTTTTTACTTGGTCTTCCTTGTGAGTTTCATGTGAAATCTCAATCTTCCATCTGCAAGTCAGGATGTAGAGACAAAACAACACAAGCTCTCAACTTTAATTGTAAACAATGTGCACCAAGATACCTCATTAATACAGATTTACTGTCTATTGTAATGAATTCTAATTAAGTACTTTATGAAAATGTATCGTCTTCTTCTAATATACTGCATATTCACCAGCTGGCTGCTGAAATGCTTAGTGCTCGAGTTTGGCAGGTTTATGAAATATAACATGGACCTTGAGGGAATAAGAGCAGGGGTTTTACAAAACACAACAAAGGCCATGTATTCAATGAGTGATGCGATCAAAGGATGTTAATGTATTCAAAAGTCAAAGCTGCCATCCTTAAAGCATAAAAAAAACACTTCTTCTCCTTCTTACTTGTGCTGTGAGGGTGACTGTTGAAATCACCATGTTCAATCTGCAAGTCAAGATGAAAAGTCAAAAGCAAAGCAAGCTGTCTGAGTGGTTTTAAAGATAACATTGTAAAGTGTTAACAATATGTGCAAAGGTACTCCAAAATATGGATCCCTGTATATTCAGAAATCAAATTAAGCAGCTCTTGTGAAGCTCTGTGAATCGACGTTTAATTGTTGTTGACACTGTGTCAGAGGGGTGTTGATAGAGCTCTTTCAGTAAATATATATTTAGCTTGTGACTGTTGAAATGTGTTTTTGGTCTGTCTGTGTCTTTGTGCCTGATAAAAAAAAAAAAATATGTAAAGTATGTATGTAAGTAAAATGTATCTCCATGACAGGGCAGTAATCTATTTTATTATTTGCATAAATTATAGTTTAATTTTAGTAAAATTTCCCTGCTGTCACTTTATGGAGGGCACTGGCAGCAACGGTTGGTAAATGATTAAAACATTTGTTGAGCACTGCAGCCAATGGGGTTGACTTGATAAGCTTTCATCAGAAGATTACTAACTGTTGTAATAGGAAGGCAAACATTAGACGTCAACGGCATCGATGGCTCCTCTGCTTCTCCTTTTGCTTTCTGTCAGTGAGTATTTAAAAACGTTATCTACATTGTCTTTTACTCTTCTGATCCTTACTTTAAAAATACCATATGTTAATATTCTTTTAAATAATGAGTTTTGAATTGTATAAATCCATTGCATACACTGTTATTGTGCGTATCAATCCCCATTTCCCTGTGGCTAGCAATGTGTGCATTTGTCTGTATGGTGTAAAATTACTTTATATGTTTTTATTCAAATTGCAGCAATAGCCCCACCCAAGCCCCTCCCACAACTTGTAAAGTTACTTTATATATTAAACTTGTATTAGGTTTTTGAAAATCAGGTTCACAAATGTTCTCAACACATTTGTTAGACCAAAAGGATACACACAACTCCACAGGGCATCTTTAAGCTGGGGTTACAGTTGTGCTCTGAAGGTTATGTGTACAAATTTCATTACCACTCAATGTTGCACTAAAGTATGAGCATCTCAGACCAAAGCAATGGCCGCTACAGCCCACCAGACTCCATTGACAAAACCAGTAATTTTATCTCGCAGATAAATGTAAAACACTCTTCAAACATGACAAGAACAAAATAAAACTCACCAAAACCATCTCTGTTAGTCTTTCCATAGTTCCAACAATCACCAAAGCTAGCTTGGTTGAAGTAAACTCTTAATTTAGTTATCTGCCTGACAACATTATCAAAAGGATCACCACAGAGACCTTTTGTTTGGCCAGAAACAACTGCTATATCGCTTCTGCTCGCCCCCAGACTCAACTGACAAAAACTTTAATCCTACCTAATATTTCATTGTAACATCATAACTTAATTTAAAGTGGACAGAGAAACTGTCTAAATCCTTAGTTTATCGAGGTACATGAGAAAACAAACAGGCATTTCAGTCACTTTCCTCACAGCCAATAGTGTCACTCACATGGTCTCCTAATGTGGAATCCCCTTTTTTTGTTCCACTAAGAGCATGTAAGGTGTTTTCAGAATGAAAATCTGCAGTCACCTAGTGGAGGATTTGTCTGTTTCAGGCATCACAGGAAGCACAGTGGTGGATCTGCAGAAGAGAATCATTGGAGGTCAACCATGTGAGCGCCAGTACCACGTCAAACTTAAAAGAGTTGCTGCTGGTGGATCATCCAACATGTGTGGCGGCTCTCTGATCAGTGACCGGTGGATTTTGACTGCAGCGCACTGTTTGAAGCCAGGAAGGTGAGAAAAGTAACACTTAAAATACTGTTACATCGAATGCTAAACATATACAGACTAATACACAGGTTATACACTCCCTGTTTTGGTATTCTTGAGAGGAAAAGATAAAGATAAAAGAGAGAAATGTATTCTTCTTTAATCTCTTCCTGCATACAGAACTATGTTTGCAGGTTTAGGTGTGCATCCAGAGGGTCTAGCACAAGAAGTGCAAATCACAGCAGAACCAGTGATCTATGCAGACAAAGACAACAGGTTCCATGATATCATGCTGCTGCAGCTACCTGAGCCCACTAAGATTCAACCTGTAGCTCTTCCTGACTGTGAATATTATCCTAAAATGTGAGTTGCAATTTTTTCACTTAAGAAAATAGTGCTGCTATTTCGATATAACATAATCCACTTGTTGTTGTTAATTGTTATTTTCCAGGGTTGAGATTGCAGGTCACGCTGCCACTAGTGGAGGCCCAAATAAAGAAAGAAGTGAGATGAGTTTTGATAATTGAATAAAGTATTGAAGTTTTTTCATACATTTTTTAAAATTATTTTTATTTTACTGTAGTCTGTAACTGTACAAACTATGCACATTAAATCAATTTCTCTGTTGTACTAAAACTGTATTATTATTTACATACAAAGAAACATACATTAGCCAGTGGGCTGAGAAAGTTTAGTTTTTTATGCAGTTCTGCGTAAAATAAAATACATTAACAAAATAAAATGTTCATTATAAATTCTTCAAACAAGTTTATTTCAAAAATGTTGCTCTTCTTCTCTAGTACCCAGTTCATCCCCTACTCTCCACTGTGCAGACATTGGACGGTTGCTCAGCTGTGAAAACCTCAACAAAACCTGGCCAGGCAACATTTCCAAAAGGTCTTACCAAGTCAAGCAGTATCACACTGGTTCTGTGGCCAAACACCTGGGGTGGATATATGTTATGTGGGTTAATACTGTGCTCTCCTGTAAATAATACATCTACTTTTAATAAAGTTGCCAACCATTTAGAATATAAGTAGTTCAATTACACAATAATTATATTACATACGTACACTATCTTTCTCTCTCACAGGGGATTCGGAGGAGGAGCTGGTGTACGAGACAAGATT
>NW_023339729.1:27758119-27758712 GCF_004916995.1 Morone saxatilis | reverse complement strand
TTGGTGATCCTGACAATGTATGTAGAAAAGCAGCTGCATTCATCGAGCTCTGCAATTCAGAATACATTACATGGATTCATAAAACTATTAGCTGAGGGGAAAGAAATGTCTACAGTAACCGATGATGTGTTTAACTGTAAAGTCACTTATATTGACAAATATATGAGATTACAGCTCAACAAATATTTTTTTGTGGCTCCTGTGGTGTTTTTTTTAACCCTATTCGTAACAGTTTTTATATTTGGATATAAAAGTGATACTCACCATCCTAAGACCAGATCATCAATCGATCTGTTTCTATACTATCTAAATCAGTGTCATCCAAGCCCAAAAGATTTTTTCTGTAGAATGTAGCTTCCCCCGTGGTTTATAAAACCCTCACATTTCCCCCCAAAATACTGAGTCACATTTTGACCTGCATAATTTGCCAATAATATGACGTGTTAAAGTAATTTTTCAGTCAAACATAGGCAACAGTCACACACCAGCTATGTCACTGATTCTGATTCTGATTCTGAAACTTGATCATATTTTATAGAGAAAATGTTTTCTGGTTTTCTCTCTAATATCCTCCAGCTGTTCTGTCTGAACTC
>NW_023339729.1:27756102-27758092 GCF_004916995.1 Morone saxatilis | reverse complement strand
GCAAAATGTAGCTGCTGTTAGTGAACGCATATGCCTAAATTTGACGGCTGTACCATTTGGGCAGTTTGTTTATTCAGGCTAAAAAAGCCACAGACACTCTGTATAAGTGTACTTGTGTGTGTTTAAGTTCAGTTCTGTGTCTGTTTCTCATCTCTGTAAGCTACGTTTATGAAGCAGATTTACGAAGGTCCAAAACATACGCAAAAGTATTATTATTATATAATTTGTTATTATACAGCAATACTGAATGTGCACATTTTTGTCGCTGTGTGTGTGCACGTGTGTAGAGTGACAGTATTCAAATACAGTAATCTGCAGGCTAAGCAAAATACTGATTACTAAGTGTTTCTGTTATATGGCCACCAAATATAAAATGTCAGTGAACACAAAGATCCTTGTCTATAATTTTCTTAGATAGTGAGGTTTAAATTGATATTTGAATTTACTGCAAGGACAGGAGTATTCAAGGTGAGCTGAAGTTTTGTTTTTTAAAATATGATGTAGTACTATTACACCTTAGAGGCAAATTGAATAACTAGAACTATAGGGTCAACGGATTGGCCAACGCAATATTTTACTAAGTAACTGACATAAAATTAATCTTCAGTGGACACTTAAACGTGAAAAACTCAGACATGAAATACAACAGAGCTAACGATTTTTAAAAAGCGATTTATAAAAAACCCTTTATGCGCATACACACACCCACAAATACAGTTAAGATGTTAATGGTGTTATCGATTAGTTAGTTAATATAGGCCATGCACCGAGCTATATTGCTTCCCCCTCTCACTGTAGCCTTTTTCCGTATTGCTTGGACCTGTTTCTGACATTTCAGTTAGGAATCCACGTAGTTTTAAACAGTTCATCCCTCTACAGCTCCCCGTTGTTTATTAAAGGTTCAGCTTGTGCCAAGGTTTAGTTTATTAGAATATGATGTAATATCACACCATGCAGCCAATAAAAATTGTCTCGTGTCATATGCTTAAATTTGACGACTGTACCATTTGGACAGTCTGTCTATTCAGGCTAAACAGCCACAGACACTTTGTATAAGTGTACCTACGTGTGTTTAAGTTCAGTTCTGTCTCTTTTCCCCTCATCTCTGTAAGCTACATTTATGAAGCAGATTTACGAAGGTACAAAACACATGCAAATGTATGGCTCAAGTTGACACCAGGGTGCCAAATGCAGAGTTCCCCCTTGATGACTCAGAGTAGCCAGACAGGGGACTGCTGGAACAGGCCATGAACTATGATAGATGTTCTGTTTTTTAGCACCACAAACAAACTGTTGGGGTACACTGTGCACTGGATGGTTGAGAAAGAAAAACTCTTTGAAAAGGGGTGTGTGTGTGAGCTGATCATTTTAGTCAAGACATACTTCACTTAAGTACTTTGAATGGATTCTTTTTAATCAAAATAGCAACTTAAGGCCAACTTTTACTAATATTTTCCTCAGAAACTATCATCTACAAATAAATTGCATCTGTGTTCTTCTTCTGATATGTTTTTACTTTATGGACGACAAGAGCAGAAACACTTGACAAGTGATCAGACATTTGCATCAGTGCAGACCTTTCTAATCAGTGGGGCTGTGTTGATAAACCTTCATGAGGTGATTGGTGGCTTGAAGGCCAACAGGACAGTGTGACCAGACTTAAAAAGGCACCACTGTTGCACCGGGATGGCAGTCATTGAAAGAGATGGGTGGCATGACAAGTCTCCTCCTTTTGCTGTGGGTCGGTGAGTAGACAACTATTGCACTTATTATAATGTATTGTGTGTGTCACAATATTTGTGAAATAACTGTTTTTTAAATTTTTTTAAAATATTTGTATTCAAGAATCAATTTCATATAAGGGAGACCTTGGAGAATATAAAAACATTGTTCTGTGTTCTACCTCTGGTGGTGGTTTTTCAAGATACTGGGTGCCTTATATACTGGGAATCCTGCTGTGCTGGTGCTGCTGGACCTCACAGCAGCCTTT
>NW_023339729.1:27753268-27756002 GCF_004916995.1 Morone saxatilis | reverse complement strand
AGAGAAATGTGTGTTACCAGTTGTGAAAAACTGTTGGGATTCCATAAACACAACTTTTTGTATATTGATAACTTATTAGAATATGTCACCTTGTGGTGGACATTCTCTTTCAGGTCTCATAGTGGGCACAGTGGTGGATCTGCAGAAGAGAATCCTTAAAGGGCACAATTGTGGACCAAGAGAGCGTCTGTACCATGTGTTACTGATAGCAAGAAATGAGACCAATAGCTCATGGTGTGGTGGCTCCCTGATCAGTGACCAGTGGATTCTGACTGCAGCTCATTGCTGGAAGCCCGGATGGTGAGAAAATGACTGTTTTACTAAAAAACTAGTAACAATATATTCATCACTAATAAATTCGATCTGAAAGTCCTCAAGCCATTGGTGATGATCTCATGTAATACTAGCATTCCCAAAATAAAGATAGCATTGCACTGCAAAAACTATATTTATAAATGAGTATAATATTATATTTAGGTTTAAAATCTAGTTAATAACAATAACAATACATTTTATTTATGGCTTTCATGGTACTCAAATATACCACACGTAAGTTAAAATGCATAGGGTAGATACATAATTGGACTCGTTTTGAATGTGGACTGGAATATCTAGTGCTCACATGCAAGGCTGTTTAACTTAACTCAAGCAAATGTCAAGCCT
Organism: Morone saxatilis; assembly: GCF_004916995.1. Taxonomy (NCBI): domain Eukaryota; kingdom Metazoa; phylum Chordata; class Actinopteri; family Moronidae; genus Morone; species Morone saxatilis. The sequence continues at coordinate 27,755,339 of NW_023339729.1, read as the reverse complement.
TGTCTTAAATAGAAATTAAATTAAATCTTATTTGGGTATATTTTTAGCTATGTACAAGGGAGATATTAGCTGCAGGACAGTTTGTTTTGAAACTTATTTTAAGAAAAAACATCTTATTTCAGGTTTTAGTATTTAGGCTTACATTATTCTTGACTTTATCTTGGAACAAAATATCTAATTTGAAGGTTTAGATTTGTTCACATTAGTTTTGTTTCAACCCATCACATTCCATTGAATAGTGCTTCAGATGATTTACATTACTTCCATGCATACAATACAAAACTATAGTCTCAGAACAACACTCAATAAAATAAATAATAATACAGAAACTAATAAAAACTAAACTAAAACTTAAAATTCAAACAATAAAAACTAAACTGAAATTAGCAGCCTCCCTCTGGAAACTAATTGAAACTACACTGAAATGAAAACAAATGAAAAATTAAAACTATTGAAAAATAATAAACTATATTAACTCTGGACATTAGTTTTGCAGGTATTTGGTCATAAGTTAACGTATTTAACTAATTTTAACTTGGTGATGACATAAATACATCACATAAATATCTGAATCAATTTATCTAGTACACGTTGAGATATTTCATAGTGAAATATGATGAACCCATTAATGGACATTGTCATGGCAGAGCCACCTCACCACGCTGATCACCACACCAGCTGATACATGTCTTGGTGGTTAGCCCACATGAATCTAAAGGTCAGAGATTCAAAACCAAGGCTTGGCTGATTGTTTTTCAGAAACAATAATAAAAGTCTTATTTTAAATCACTAAATCCTGTAATATTTGACTCAATAATACAGTGTTTGTATTGAGTGTGACCACTTACAGATTCCCCAAGATATACTTTTTTCTTATTTCATTAAATCTTACTGTGTGTAATACTGCACTGGCAGATATGTTTCTCATCTTATTGTTATATTCTGATAGAAAATAGATACTTTATTAAATAATTTTGCAGTGTGCTTATCTTCATGTTCAGGAATTACTCACCTGTTATTAAAATGTGTGTATTTACAGTAATTCAGTGATGTTCTTCTTTAACCTCTACTGATTTGCAGGAATATAACTGCACATTTAGGAGTGCATCCACGTCAAGAAGAAGGTACAAGAAAAAGGTTGCAAGTGCAACAAATCACAGAGCATCCTAAGATCTTTACAGACCAAGACAACAACAATGACAGGGAGCATGACATCATGCTGCTGAAGCTACCCAACAAGGTTCAGATCACACCTGTAAAACCTCCTGACTGTGATAACCAGTATAATGCTGTTAATAAAACGTAAGTTGTGTTTTTTTTTTTTTTTTCTCTTCATCGTCTGGGGGGGAGCTGAACATTTGCATGATTATTGAATTATTCGGTTTATTGTATTTCAGAGGTGCTATAGTTCAGATTGCCGGTAATGCAGCCAACACTACAGGCCCTAATAATACAAAAGGTGAGATGAATCTTGTTTAGTTAATAGGTTTAACACTTTTGCTTATGTATGGTAACAATGCTGACACATATTTACATTAAGTACAGTTTTATTATTTATTTTTATTAACTGTTATTAATCATAATTATGCATGTATGTAATAAAACTAAAACAAAAAAAAAGGAATATCTATCTATATAAAACTAGTGCTGGGCAAAGATTAAAATTTTTAATCGCGATTAATCACATGATTTTCAAAATTTAAAATTCAATACTGAATTCAAAAGTAGTGTTTTGGGCACTTTTATTTTAAAAGTACTGCTTATGAACAAAAGTGCAATAACATTTGGTTTGAATACACAACTTTACACTTTAAACAAATAAGTTGCTTTTTAACAGCAGTATTCCCTTTACACAGTAGCAGTTAAAATAGCGTGCGGACTTTAATTGAAACGTTCTACTGCTGTGCAACATGAATCAAACAAAATGTCTCTGGTTTCTGGTTTCATGACAGTCATAGTATGTGAATGCAGCTCCCACTGTCCATCAATATAATGCACTGTAACTCTGAGGTAACTATGGTTACCCAGCGATGTCCAGTAGTCTCCAGTCACTTTTGTAGTCCTCTCCTTT
>NW_023339729.1:27751888-27753168 GCF_004916995.1 Morone saxatilis | reverse complement strand
AAAGTAGCAATAGAAAACTAGAAGAACTACTAGAAAACACAGTGAACTGAAAGAGTTAGAGTTTTATTAAAAATACTTGTGTCCCCCCCACCTCTGAAATTTCATCCTTGATAATAACTACTGAGCAGCATGTTGTAATGTCTTGAAACAAAAACAAAAAACAAAACAAAAAAAGAGGTACAGTGCCAAAGTTCTGCTCCTTAAACTTCCTGTAAAGCCACCATCATACTGCTAGAATACAGAGACTGGCTGTGTAAATATGATGACACAAACTGTTACACAGATGATGATGCGATATGGATCAATAGTAACCACATACAATCTTGTGTGCAGGTTAAACGTTCTGACAGTGATTGGTGGCTCCAAGGCTAACAAGACAAAGTAAATACTGCATACTGGAATTATAGTAAAGTTGAAGTAAGAAAAATACACAAAAGACAACTTTGGAGTCCTCACAGATATGATCAAAAGTGTAAATTAGAGTGTAGACACAATTGTTGAGTACTCACCAACCCACAGCAAAAGGAGAAGAAGTGTCAGACGAGCCATCTTTGTCTTTCACCCTCCTCGTGTGACAGCAGTGCCTTTTAATGTCATTAATGCACAGGTCACAGGCATACACTGATTATAATGAACAGCAACAATCAATGTCGATGACATAAAAACAAAGTATATATTGAAATAGCTACAAATAGAAAATGAAAATGTTAGCCACTGTACATTCAGTTTTGTTCAGATGTAGAGGCCTGGCCAAACTAGCTGTTGATTTTAAGTTAATACCTTCAAACTGTGGACTGTTTTCCTTTTGTGTAGCAACATTTCAACACATATTTCTCTGAATAAAAATCATACTGGTCCTCTGACTGACATTCAGTAAAGACTGTGCTGAACATGTAATAGAAGTCAGTGAGCTCACAGGGCAATGACATAAAAGTATTTCCATAGTTTACAGTTTAATGTCTGTGTAATTTCCCTGCTGTCACGTTGCAGCCAATGGGCCTGTGTTGATAAGCCTTCATCCGGTGGCTGGTAACTGCTGCTGTTGTAACAGAAAGGCAGTCATTAGATGTGAATGGCAGCGCTGACTCGTATAATGCTTCTCCTTCTGCTTTGGGTTGGTCAGTATTCAAAAATATATTTTACACTTCACCAATGCTTACTGTAAGGATACCTATTCTATATTCTATTTTTATATTTTAAATGATGTACTTTTATGTCTATCCTTTACATACACATGTAACACTAATGGTAAGAGTGGTTAGTCTGAGGAATAGTATGAC
>NW_023339729.1:27751187-27751760 GCF_004916995.1 Morone saxatilis | reverse complement strand
CTAACAGTAAAATAAAATACAGTATACCAGGTTCAAGTAAAATTAAATGTACCTCAGTTTACCCCAGAGCTCTGTAAAATATCACAATTAAGAAATGAAAACAAAATGACTCAATTGGCCAATGTAAATTACTGTACCCGGGTACTTGGAATAAACAACTTAAACAAAACCACTGGAACCTTTATCACAAAAGATAATTACTTGTTCATTCAGTTCCAGTCATTTCAAGTTCAATTCAGTCCAGTCAAAAGTTTTAATGTCTCCTTTTCAGTTAGTTTAGTCTCAGTTCAGTTATGTAGGGGCCCTTTTTGTTTATTGTTTAGTCAGATCTTATCTGGAATCCAGTTACAGCTGTCCTGCTGCTCATCCCGACCGGACTGCCGCTCTCCCGCTGAAACCACCGCCAGTTGCTGTTGTCTCCTCTCAGAAGTCAACCATAAAAAAAAACAACCTGCATAGTGTACAGTTTAACCTTAGTTAAAGTCCATATTGATTCTTTAAACTATGCAGCATTAGTAGTTCTTAGCAGCTCGTTTTGATATCTTTCATCACAGTCATATCACAAATACACAT
>NW_023339729.1:27749109-27751170 GCF_004916995.1 Morone saxatilis | reverse complement strand
CCTTTAAGAAAATAAAACTCAAAAGGCTATTGTTTCTGCTAGCAGTATCTCACACATCATAAAACCACAGTGATAAGCATTTCTTCCAAATACCTCACGTTTCTCCGATTTTTTTTTTTTAATCATTCACGTCCGTGAAATGAGCTTGAGCTAACAAGGTTTAAGAATAATGAGAATAATCATCAAAACACGTTAGTGAGTCATCCTCCTTGATCTTCTGGCAACACAGCGTTATCACGGACAACTTTAAGCTCTTTTCAAACAACAATAACATCAAACTTAATCAATATATTTAACATTTACTCCATGCGGTTTCCTAAAGACTGCACTTACGCTCATCTCGTTCTTTTTTTTTTTTTTTTCCTTCCCGCTTCTTCCTCATTTCTACTTTGGGTTTTTAGACCCATCGCTGAACACAATGCGCCACCTTGTGGCGGAACATACGCTACTACATACAATATCTACTACATCTACTACGTATCACAACACCTCAAATCAATATACTACATGTTAAATTTATGGGGGCTACACACAGTTACTGTGCTCCTCACACAGGATACACGAAACATATTTTGGTAAATACGATTGAAACAGGAACTTTGTTTGAATAACCTCCACGGAACTCCTTTGTCACTTGGGTTTATAGTTTTACTTTAAGGGGCCATTATGGCATATATCCATAGCCTAGCAATGGTGGCTACATAGATACCACATGGAGAACTGAGCCTGAACTACAACTACAAATCAAAACTTTGCATGAAGCATAAATCCAACTTGATTAATGTTTCAAAAACATTTGTCTGGTCTGTGAGAGCCACTTGCCTGGACTCCTGAGAACTCCTTTTTATTCTACTAAGAGCATATAACATGTTTTCTACGGAGTAAAAACAACCACAGTTTTAACCAACAGTCACCTAGTGCTTCCTTTTAGGCATCACAGGAAGCACAGTGGTGGCTCTGCAGAAGAGAATCATTGGAGGTCAACCATGTGAGCGCCAGTACCACGTCAAACTTAAAAGAGTTGCTGCTGGTGGATCATCCAACATGTGTGGCGGCTCTCTGATCAGTGACCGGTGGATTTTGACTGCAGCGCACTGTTTGAAGCCAGGAAGGTGATAAAAGTAACGCTTAAAATACTGTAACATCAAACATATACAGACTAAAACACAGGTTATACACACTAATATTCGTGTTTTGGTATTCTTGAGAAGAAAAAATAAAGATAAAAGAGAGAAATGTGTTTTTCTTTAACCTCTTCCTGCATATAGAACTATGTTTGCAGGTTTAGGTGTGCATCCAGAAGTGCAAATCACAGCAGAACCAGTGAACTATACAGACAAAGACAACAGGTTCCATGATATCATGCTGCTGCAGCTACCTGAGCCCACTAAGATTCAACCTGTAGCTCTTCCTGACTGTGAATATTATCCTAAAATGTGAGTTGAGTCACTCCCAAGTTATCAAATGCTGCTGCTTGGTCAAAATATGACACTGCTTGTATTCCTCTAGCATCATTTCTGGACACGCCCATGGTCAAACAAACAAAGGACTCTGACCCAGGAATCCAAAAGAAAACAATTTCTTTGTAGTAAAGGATGTATGTTACTACGTTGGTAACTTGACCGTAGAGCCCTGCGTGTTCAGGTATGATGCTATAGGGATACGATGCACCATTGATCCCACTTTTCAACAGTAGAAGCGTGAATGATTGCATCAAATGCTTTATGTTGATACTTTCCAGGGTTAAGATCGCAGGTCACGCTGCCACTACTGGAGGCCCAAATGATGAGAGGAGTGAGATTATTTTTGATCAGTTTAATGAAGTGAATGATCATGAATCATATTCACAGCAGAGCAATTTATACTTTTTGGAATTGTTATGTATTCGGTATTTACTCAGCCAATGTGCTGAGCATGTTTAATTTCTATTCTACTGCAGTTCTGCATGAAATAAAATATATAAACAAAATACTTTATATTGTTCATTATCATTTCTTTAAACAAGTTCAGTTCATAAACGTTGTTGCTCTTCTTCTATAGTACCCAGTTCATCCCCTACTC
>NW_023339729.1:27744586-27749009 GCF_004916995.1 Morone saxatilis | reverse complement strand
TAGTACCCAGTTCATCCCCTACTCTCCACTGTGCAGACATTGAGGTTGTCAGCTGTGAAAACCTCAACAAAACCTTGCAGGCACATTTCCAAAAGGTCTACCAAGTCAAGCAGTATCAACACTGGTTCTGTGGCCAAACACCTGGAGTGGATATATGTTATGTGGGTTAAATATGTGCTCTCCTGTAAATAATAAATCTACTTTTGATAAAGTTTTAACCATTTTAATATAAGTACTTAAATTACAAACAAATTAGATTACATACTAACTATCTTTCTCTCTCAAAGGGGGATTCTGGAGGAGGAGTGGTGTACGAGGACAAGATTTATGGCGTCATTTCATTTCTTGGTGATCCTGACAATGTATGTAAAAAAGCAGCTGCATTCATGGATCTCTGCAATTCAGAATACATTACATGGATTCATAAAACTATTAGCTGAGGGGGAAAGAAATTCTACAGTAGCCTATGATGTGGTGAACTGTAAAGACTCTTTCATATTGACAAATATATGAGATTACAGCTCAACAAATAATTTGTGGCTCCTGTGGTGTTTTTTTAACCCTATTTGTAACAATCAGTTTTTATATTTGGATATAAAAGTGATACTCACCATCCTAAGACCAGATCATCAATCGATCTGTCTCTATACCTACGACAAAAAATAAATAAATACAGGGCCCTTGCCAGGATTTTTGAGAGAGCTGGTGTTTACACTGGCTGCACCTGTCAAATGTAAATGCAAATATTGACTTACTAACTGGTTAGAGTTGTTAAAAATATACATTTTCATGTTAATTTTATCAATGAATTCAGAAGTTCCAAACTAAGGAGTGTCAAATAAGAAAACAGTGAAAAAGTGTGGGGTGAAAGTATAGTCGATAGGCCTTATTCACAGAATATAAATGATACTAATTGCTGCAATGCTTTCCAATAACTGCAGGAATGGAGCCCTCATTAATGTTAGTTCAACTTGTCCTTTTTCTGCTATGACAAATCAAAATGTCTGCTGTGAAAAGGTCTATGAATCTGATTCATTTGGGAAAGATAAAGAAAGAAGACTGCTCTGATGCTTGCAGGGCTGATACTGAGCTGAGCGAGATTTATTCAGAAAGCAAAACAAGTCATTTTTCTTCTTTCCGTTTTTACGGTGACCACAGAGACATAAGTTGTCATGAAGGCTGTTGTGTAAGTCCTGTTGTAAACCTCTTTTCAATCTGTCTTTGTGCCTTTCTCTGTTGTTTAAAAGAATTCAGCCTGCACAATTAAAGGAAAGCCTTCCATGGTAGAACACATTAACGCCTTGTCAAATGAAGAGCGTCCCTATTGATCTTAATCTGAGCTGTCAGCCACAAGTTTTCTGTAATCATCAAGTGAAGGATAATCTGGTTTGAAAAGGCTGCCTACCTCACTGCTGCAGACCAAACGCCTTTTTAATGGCTGCTGTTTGACAAATCGCTAAGCCTCCGAGGAGGCTTTAGGGTGAAAAAAAAGAGAAATTGATTTAACGCAGAGACATGGTTCTCAGAAAAAGCTATCTATTAACACCTACTGTATGTGTAAGTTTGCAGTTTGTGCACAAAACGAGTGTGAATGTTCACTTAACATCTCAGTGAGTATAGCGTCTCAGGTTTTTAACAGTTCCATTATCCATAACTTGCTTTGACATATAGGGTCCCTCTACTTTATGTATCTATGCGTAATCTCTGTGAAGACATAATTTATATGAGCATATCCTAAGAGGGCAGCAGTACATTAACTAATCTGTTCAAGCCATGCTGCATTAACTTGCCTTTCAGGGCTTCCATACTTTAACCCCTGAAACAGGTAAAAAACTAATGTATATTCATTAAGGAACAGTCATAGGATTTATAATGAAAGATACATCTATGAAATCCTTTTGGCATTTACTGTGATCATGATAGAAATAATGAATAGAATGAGCTTTAACCCTGGTAGTCGTGGTGCTATGTGAGAACCTTTGAGCGATGCATGATTATTTGTTCCCTTATAAACACCATGCACACACTTAAACGAATAATGAGCAATGTTCCCCACATGGTGAGGAGAAAACTGTAGCCTCACCCCCATATACACCATTATTCAGTTATCCACTGTTAATCAGCGCAAACAAATAAATCAGATTGATCACTGTCCTGATGTCTTGCCCTCTAGGAAAGCAAAGTGAGACAGATGATGATGTAGCAGATGGTAGAAATGCACTCAGATATATCAGCGTTACCTTAGGCAGACCCTCCACACTGTGCTCATTCATTTCACTGCTGGGATCGTGTGGATGCTGCATGTCTGATGCTGCTTACAGGAAGCTGCAGAGACAGTAACTGGAAAATGGCCACGTGTTTTACCAAAATCGTGTCAGCTGTGAAGAATAACAGTTTCTCTGCAGACATTTTACTTGATGAAATGTCTTTAATTTTAATATCAACAAATACATACGTTTTCTAATACACAACATTGTTCAGCTCCCTGCTCATAGAAAAACTACATTCCTGATCCTTACGTTTTATCATTGTTCGTCACTCTTAAAACAGCAGTTGTAAAACATTCTGAAAGTTGAGTTTGCACTCAAGGACAAATATCATTATTTGAAGCTGCACAAGACACCTGTATATATTGCTGGCCCCAAAGGGGCAGTGATATGTAGTCTGGTGTGCAGGAACTTTGGCACATTGGATAAATCTAGCAGGCTGCTCCTGGTCTTACATGTAAGCTAACAGGGTGAATATACAGTGTGTGAACAGGGGCAGTCTGTTGCATGCACATTTAGTAATAGCGTCTATAATGCACTTTAAAAAATCAGTCTCAGAGTGTGCTGTACAGAAAGGTTTGCTACCGTTTTCTTATAACTGCAAAAGCATTATTTTTTTTTAACTAGTGGAATCTAGTTGTAGTTTCATATTAGAAACATAACAGAACTTTCAAATCGTCTTCTTTTAACCCCGGGGTCAGCAGTCTGAATCTCTTTCTCTCTTCTTTCTCGTCCTACAAGAACCTGAAACAATGAAGACCATATGAATCTGTATCACAGATCACACACAGAATGAAATGCAGTGCATGTAGGACATTTAAGAAAATTCATTTCTACTTCGACGTTAAGAACAAAAGCAATTCTTTCTCTCAGTGAAGTGATAGTTTTGTAAAGATAATTTCTCTGTAAAATGTCTTTGTATCCTGGCATATTGAAATGCCAGCGGGATGTATTCAGTTCTGCAATTATTATGGTAATTTAAAAAAAGACAAGGGCTCAGAATTAGGTCCTTTTTTCTTTGGTGTTTTGTAGTTGCTAATGTATCTCCTGCAGAGAAAAAGGGTTGAATTGGTGTCTGTCAAATTATTGCAGTATTTTCTAGGGCACTGCATTACGTATCTGTCCTCCTCCTGGCAAATTGAACACCTGCCCTGAAGGCTTAGAAATAATTATTCAAGTGCTGTAATAGGGAACTTCCACATTTTATACTTTGTGAAATAATTTAAGAAGAATCTGCCTTTATTCTCTGTGTATTATTATCAGAGAGCACGTGTCTCTCTATGCGACTGATTCTCTTTGACTTGCGTTCTTTCTCTTCCTCCTGTTGTGCAAGTCTATGTTTGGTAAAGAAAAAGTCTTTGAATCTATCTATCTATCTATCTATCTATCTATCTATCTATTACCGATGAGCTGCACAGTATGTGATCAAGAGTTCCCACTAGTTGTGTGTGATGAATTCACACTTAAGATCCAAGAAAAGCACATGAATTAATCATTGTGACCCCTCACATTCTCCCTCACTTGTTCACTACAGCTTTCAATTGTTCCTTTCTTCTCTGTCTTCCTTTGATCCTTCTCCTCCTCTCTCACTGTGTTCACTGCAGACTTACCATTTACAGCAGTGAGCATGGCTTCTTCTTGACCTTGGTGGGCTGAGGGCAGAGCACGGCCCGGATGGCCTCATCAAACACAGTCTTCAGGCCACGCTGGGTCAAAGCTGAGCACTCCAGGTACTTCACTGCATCTATACATAAAAACAAGGGTAAACAGAAAAATACATATTAATAAAACTACACATAGAAACCTTATTACTAAGGAGAGTAGGCCAAAGTGAAAAAGCTGAAATTATAAGTCTGCACACTAACACTGTGTATGTATCAAGTATGTAAATAGCACCTTTTTAAACCATATTTGTAAGGAAATACTATATACAGGACATCCCATAGAGTTGGAATAATGAACAAAGCCATGAATCTGGCTGTGTGGTTATAGAGTATTCCAACAGTAGAGGCGGACATGAAGTTTGGAAGAAGAATAGGAATAAGAATAGAATCTTAATTTGATGGATTTCAACATCAGGAGATTGTCATGCCACATCTGAGACATTTTCTATGCATGGGTTTTCTGGCTGCAAAGTAAAGATTTCCCCTTTTATA
>NW_023339729.1:27742111-27744564 GCF_004916995.1 Morone saxatilis | reverse complement strand
TCATGTATTTCATCTGAGAACAATGCAAGAACTCATGGATTGCAACTCTTTGTAGCATAATAATCCAGCCAAAACATCCAAAAAATAAAATATCAATGTTCTAAATTAATGGCTGTATTGGTCTACATTCTATGGCAAAAGATAACATGATAGGATCAAAATGTTTTTTAAAGAATATATGTAAAAGGCGTCTTAAACAACCAGGTGCACTTAGCCAGATTACCAGTTGGAAACCGTCAAAGGAATACAAACAATATTAATTTCTGTCATTAAAAGGCCCAGCCAAGAATACTTCGGCCCATCCAAAATTGAAATCCTGGCACCGTGCTGAATCTGTCTGTTTAGCTGCTAAATGCTCCTTTTTGTTCATCAGTGATACAAACTTTGTTTGCCAGCTTTAAAACTTAAAGGCCAGGTCTACATTAGCAACTACACTTGATCTGCGTTAGATGGTCAAAAGGGTTAAAGGTATTTTTATCTCTCAAACTGATGACACTAGTGTTTTACGACTGAATAACATCACATAGGCTACTTCCATCTGTCAGAGAGGATGATTGTTGACCATTATTAATCTAACCATTCAGGCTTTTACTCTCAGTGAATTCAATTTATCACCGCAGTAATGGCAGCAATCACCCAAAGCACAACACATAAATCAACCGACATCATAGGCAAACTATAATACATTGGCCATATTTTCATTTCTATAGCAACATAGCCCATTGATATCGCTTACTGAGTGGTAGGTGTTTGCTTTGATTCAAGCCTTCATCGCCAAAGAGGCTACACGTTTCTGCCATACAAGACCTGAGAGAACCCGTGAGCGCTCACCTATCTCCTTAGCCAGAGCCAGGCCCTGAGGGTAGGTGATTGGTGCCAGCTTCTTTTCCTTCAGCTTCTCAATGGTTTCCTTCTCATCCCTCAGATCCAGCTTGGTGCCCACCAAGATGATGGGTGTGGAGGGGCAATGGTGGCGAACCTCGGGGTACCACTGGCAGAGGGCAGAGTCAAAGGCAAACAAAGTGAGAAAGGGGAAGACACAAAGTGAAGGTATGTGATGAAGAAAACGACAGGGGGCGAAGGGAGGAGAGGAGAAGGTTGGAGGCCAGGAGGTACAAAAAAGTGGATGAAGTTGTCGGTCTGCTTTTTTAAATTGTCATGAAATACATTTCAAAAGGCAAATGGCATGCTATAGGTATGGACAATGTGAATAATATATGATTGTAGTTAGGTGTAGGCTCTGCATTTGCTTTTTAGCTGAATTAAATCCAAGTTTCAGCCCCAACTTCCAAATAATTTTATAACATGAGCAAGGTTTTCATCTTCAGACCTGTCCTGGCTGCCTCCACTCTCCTGTTTTCTCTTTTACAATTTCTCTCAAAATTCTTGCCTTTGCTCGTTCTCTCACACAGGTGCCCACTATATTACCTTCTTTTCCTCTTGCCTTTCCCTCTGATCTCTCATTTGCTTCTCCATTCTCACATCATATCTCCCTTTCCCACTTTTTTTCTTGCTTTCTCACTCTACTCTTTCCCTCTTTTATCCTCTCTCCGTCCATTTTTCTCAGCAAGGAAATGAGAGATGCTATCTGTTAAAGAATTACGTAGACTCTGTTAGCACGCACAGGCCAGTGATAGTTGTAATTTTTGATTGGCAAATCCAGCGTGCTTAGTGGAGAAGTCTGCTCACAAGCCAGTCAGTTGACATGTGGGGATTATGGGTATTACCTGATGAATCATACTGCTGCTTCTTTGAGTCGATTCTTTTTAAATGTCTCACCATGTAGAGCTGAAATTTCAGTCCACTGTGTAATACAAAATTATGGACTTGAGTCTCCTTCTCCCTTACCAGTTTTATCTTCTAAAGTCTCATTAAAATAAATTTAAATTAAATTCCGAAATGCTATCTTGGTCACAGCCAATAGGGAAATTCTCTAGTGGAAGTTTTTAAACTTTATTTAACAAGTGAATATATCTTAAACTCTGCATGCTGTTTTTTTTAGCAGCACCACTACACATTATACTACATTCTACCAGAGTTTTAGACTTTAAACTTAAAGTTTTGACCTGGTAAAATCAGAGAATAATAAATGTGCATTTAAAGGATTTGGTCCCTACTATGTAAAAACAGTATTAACATGGATGCCATGTAATTTTAATGGTCGTCATTCAGGCATTCAACTTGGACTGTCAATTAACTTAAGACTTGACTGTGACTGTACGAATACTCAAATAGTCTCTGATTGATTTTTAGTCTTGACTTGGACTTGCCCCCAAAAAGACCACTTCTCTGAAGTGACTCGACAGTAAACTCATATGCAATATTTCACTGTTAGCCACAGAGAAGCGACACTGCACTAGTCGGTACTGATCACAAGGTTGTCCAGTAAATCCGTTGTAATCACATACAGGTAATGTGGTAGTTATTTGTACCCAAGGCAAAACGCAATTATA
>NW_023339729.1:27725727-27742011 GCF_004916995.1 Morone saxatilis | reverse complement strand
ATATAGTATTGAAGAGGTTTTGTGGGAGGTTGAATTTGGAAAGCTCCTGAAAGGCTTTTGTTGAACTCGGTGGTTGACCTACTCATCCTTGCATCATTGTAGCGCAGGAAATGGAGAACGTAGAAAGCACTTGATATGAGTGTGCTGAACATAAAATGTTTTATCTCACAGTGCTACACATACAATCTGGTGCTCTTTTCAATGTATTGAGATTGAAGGACTGTGTGATTTACCCCTCATCACCCTGAATAGAGATAAACAGGATTAGAATATGAATTGTTGTTTATTAGTTGATTCCCAGTGTGTAAAATTTAGGAAAATGTATTGGCAGAAATGGAATATAACTATCGCAGGTATGTTTTCATTAGTGTATAATCACCTGAATATAAGAATTGTTGTGTTTTGGTTACCTCAGAACAAGCCATGTTTATCAACATTGGCTAAAATGAACCATTAATACAACTTAATCAATAAATCAATATAAATGTTACATTCAAGCATTAATATGCATTTTATACACTGCATGTTTTTTTAAATTGCTGGATATCCTTGTGTTTGTATTTTTCTCAACTGCACTGTCACACTACAAATAATACAAAACAAAACATTTTAAAAAGAAAGAAAATTTTACTTAAACTATGTTTAAAGCTTTGAATGATATATCACAGGACTCTGCAAATTGATTGTCTAAGTGAACTTAGTGGGAGCCAGTGGCTGCCTGTGGTTCTGCAGACAGTGACACAGGGGAAATTTAGAATGTGACCATTTGACATTTCGTCTGAAAGACAATTAAGATTCTGGGTTCTTAAAGAGAATTGGAATCTTCTAATTTAAAGGTCCAGTGTGTATGATTTAAGAGGATCTATTAGCAGAAAGGCAGAATAATATCCATAGATATGTTTTCATTAGTGTATAATCACCTGAAAATAAGAATGCTGTGTTTTTGTCACCTATGTTTCTAACCCAGAACAGACAAACCAGACACTGGCTCTACATGGGATTTTTGAATTTCCGTGTGTTTCGTGGCCACTGTAGTTTCTCCTATGCTCTTGGAAGGCTGAGCTGTATTTAAATGCAATCTGCAACTTTACCACTAGATGCCACTGAATCCTACACTCTGGTCCTTTAAGGGGGGCAATGCTACCAAACAGAGATTGTAAGACCTTTAACATACCAATAGAAATCTATAAAATGTTCGATTTGCATCGGTATGTAGTCTACCTGTAATGTAAATGTATCTTTTACATCCCCATAATAAAATGAATGAAAATACAAATTTCATAATGATGTACCACAGAGACGAGACTCACCTTAGCTCTAACGTTCTCATACGACGCTGGGCTCACCAAGGAGAAACAGATCAGGAAAACATCCTAGATGGATAGACAATTAGATATGAGAGAGAGAGAAAATGGTAGATGGTAGACTGCATCATACTGCAACATTTCTGTAACAAAAGCTATATAGCACAATCCATAAAGTAAAGAGATGTCATTCTTTTTATTGTATTGGCATTTTGGTTTAAGAAAAATAAAGCTACTTCTAATATATTGTCAGTGTTTATTTAGGTCATTGTGTTGACAAAATATTACTGTTCGGAGACAAATGGTGTCAGTGTTAGGGTACAAGTGTTTTTGTGGCACAAAATTGTTGCTTTAAATAAATTTTTCTGATTACTGTATATAAATATGAAGCTAAAACTTTCTTTTCTCCTTTGTTTTAAACCAAAGGAACATCACATTCTAAATAACACCAACACAATAATCTTAGATTTTGCATTCATTTTCTCAAATGCCAGTCACAGTATAATTGTTTTTATATTCATAATATATGTATTATATTGCATTTTTGCATATTACACAAGATTTGTTTTGTTTCATTTCATATTTGTATTTAATCACATTACTTTATAAGGTGAACAATATTTCTAGGTATTTCTCCGTATATATTTTTTCTATCTTAAAAATGGTGGTTTTCACAAATGAAGCAGCTTCCTCTAAAACGTCCTCTTTTCTTTTTCTTACTCTTCCTCACCTTTTAATTTAATGAGATGTAGCTCAATCAGGCTGCGTTATTGTGTATGGATCTGACAGTTGTAATCTCAACTCTCCCAGGTTTCACAGTGGGAGACAAAGTGGATTTCATCTTTTATAATGAACTCTGTGGGTGTGTGTGTGATAATATACCGTCTGTGGGTAGGACAGTGGGCGGAGCCTGTCGTAGTCTTCCTGTCCAGCTGTATCCCAGAGGCCCAGATTGACTGGCTTGCTGTCCACCATCACATTAGCTGAGTAGTTGTCAAATCTGTGTGGAGCAGGGGGGTGGGGCGATCAGCGATCAATCAATTAGTCAGTGAGCTGGTCTTTTATGTTATTGATTCTTTAAATAATCAATCATTTGATTTATAAATGCCATAGAAATGCCATCAAGGTAGGGTCGCATAATCAAACATAAGTCATACGAGACCTGAAAAGAGAAGCTTTTTTTAAAAGAAAACATAGGAAAGGAAGTTTATTAGGGCATACTGAGCAGAGTTTGGGATGGCCAATAATAATACTGAAAACTCTTTTGTTTATATAGCTTTAAAAAGGGCTTTGAGGTCAGAAAAATATGTTGTTTAGCATATTAATTAGCTCATTAAACCTAAAGAAGTAGTAAAGTACTAGTTGTTACCCAGTTAATGAGCAGTCCATGGACTGTAAGGATTACAGGCATTTTTATTCCCTTGCTGTGTTTGTTTGCCAAAAAAATAGGCTACATAATATCTTTGGCCTCTGTTGTTAAAACATCTGTGTGTTTAAGGAAATAACCAGGAAATAACCAGTGGTAACTTTTCATTTACTCAGGTAAAGAGAAATACAGTTATAAGGTACTTTACTTGAGTATCTCTATTTTATGCTACTTTATAGCTTGCTTCTAAATATTGTACTTTTGACTTTGCTAAAAACCATCGTCAAGTCATGTTGCAGATTATAATTTTACATACATGTTATCAGTTTATAACACATGATACATTCTTATAGATTAAACTACAACAGTGTATAATGTAGTAAAAATTATCTCTACCTCAACCAATCTGCTGCAAACAGTAGTAATATTCCAATCATAAGATACACATTACAATATAAGACTTTCCAAGGGGCTACTCTGCCCAATGAGTACTTTTATGTTTTATGCTTTAAGTACATTTTGCTGATAATATTTTTGTTCTTGTACTTTTTAATTCAAGACTTTTACTTGCACTTCACAGTTGAGCACAGACTTCTACTTCAAAGTATTTATTCTTTGATTGATACTTGGTATTGCTACTTTTACTTAAGTAAAAGTATATGAGTAGGCTATTTCTTTCACCACTGTACAAAACCGCTGCAATCTTCTATGTTGTAATATTTAAGCAGCACTGCACCCGTGTGGTGACTTAAGAACACTACAGTCTCATCATCAGCTTTGTCACTTTACTGAACTTCCTGTATGTGCACTTGTTGCTACGCATAAAACAACATGCACAATCACAAACTAGCTTCAACACTAAAGAGCAATGAGTGCCTCCCATTGATTGTAAGACTACAAGGCAGTGGTACAGACTTGGGTCATCTCATTGATCAATGTTCCCTTTTGCAACTTTGATGGAGATACACAACTCTGTTTTAGCAACATCCTGCTTCCTTCTCATTTATTTGGTCATATTCATCTGACGCTATCTGCCAGAGGCTTTTAACAAAGAGATATTATCATATCACCCTCTCTTGCCTCTCTTCTCTTGTTACCAGTCAGGTTTAGAGTTGAGTTTAATATTTTACTGCTGTTTTACTCTTAAAGGACTTAATTGGCAATGTTTTCCTAAATTTCAGTTAAAGACTAAAGGGGACACTTATAACAAATATATTTTATTATTTATCTTACCTGTTTTATTGGTCTCATTCTTCAGTTATATCTTGTAGATCTGAAATGTTTTAACCCTTCCTGTGTAAAGCACTTTTTAACTTTGTTTTGAAAGTTATAATATTGATTAGGGAGTTTACTTTAATTATAAACTATAATTAAATTAAATATAAAACCAGTGCCTTTCTCACAAGCACTGCAACATTAATTGTTGCACTAAAGGAGAAAGTTTGTTTTCTTTTTGCTTCTCTGTTTACCTGTCAACTTCTTTTCCAAGAAAGTGTTTTTATGCCAGCCCAAACCTGTCAGTGCTAACCATTACATATCTGCAGATGTACTGAAGTATGTGTGTGTGTGTGTGTGTGTGTGTGTATATAAGCCACATTTACCTGACACAATCACATATTGCTGTAATTAACTGTATGTTTTTCATGTACCTTCAGAGAGAGAGAGAGAGAGAGAGAGAGAGAGAGAGCACACGTGTCTGCGTGTTTCATACTCACACAGTAGGAATGTATTCCCCGGGGAAGGCATTTGTTGTGTAGCTGATGAGAAGACATGTTTTTCCCACAGCTCTATATCACACAAGAAAAAACACATACAGTGAGACATTATGAGAAGACAAAAATCATGTTTCAGGCTATAAGTGTGGAAAACGGAAAAGACTGCAGAAAGACTGCAGGTAGGCAGGGCTTTATCAACCGACATTAGCTTTGTCCCAATTCCATACTACATAATAACCTAACCTAAACAACAGTATGTACAATATTCATTTTCAGTTTACCTCTTTGAAGTTATTATACCAAAAATCAGCATACTTATTTTGTACAAACACAGAATTGTTTTATACATTTTATACATATGTACAGTAATTGACATAGGTTCACTAAGGGAGTGTCTTTTATCTATATTTGTTGTTTTGGGGATATTTCCACTTCATTCATATTTTATAATTCAGACAAATGTCTCAATAACATTGCAGGAGCGCGCTGAGGTCTCAACATCCACAGTGATGAAACCGCACGGCTGCATGCAGGAGATGATCCAACAAGTATCAACCGGCCCTGTTCTTATTTAGTTCCAAAGATTTTTCCTGTCGACACTAAAACTTGTGCCCTGTTTTCACCAAGGCATTGAAACATTCTGGATAAATCTGATTGATAAGAAGTTATGAGGAGTTGCCTAACCTTCGTTGCGCTAATGAATCAGAAATAGCAAAGCAGGGAAAGAGCCTGTCATGAAACCAGGTGATCTGCAGCTAAGAGACCAAAGGTTTTACCTGTGGTCTGTCTATAAGGATGATATTTAGGCCCAAATTGTTCTGTATATAGTAGCAAGATATGAAAGAGCTTATTTTCTGTTATGTTATGCTATTACAATTACAAGTAAATCTCACTCTTTTGTTCACAGAATGGCTGTAAGCAGACGTGCCCTAGCAAATCCAGATTCTGCCCAATTTTCTACCATCACCACCACCGCCCTTTAAAGCTGGAGGGTGTAAAGACTGTAAGCCAACACTTTATACACAAGCATAAGATGACAATGTTAGAAAAATAGGTATGTATATAAGAGGGGGAATTGTAACATGTCCCTGGTGAATAATGGTCTTTAGTTGTTGTTTGTCTTTGGTTGTTCTCAGTTAAAACATCCACAGATGCAGACTGTAGGATGCAGTGAAAAGCTCTGGAAAAGGCTAGTAAGTGGACCCTGAGCTGAGGTATTTTGTCATACAAAGAAAAAAAATGTTTTTGGAAGACTTTTCTTATCTTGCTTTTCATATCTACAACAACAACAGCACAAGCTTATGAAAGGTGGACTCATGAGGTAGCAGTCAATTCAGAATCACAGCTATCAGTGATGCATGATTCAGGCATCGTCATCATCGAGCAATAAGGCAGAGGGGTTTTCCACTGCTGAAGCTCTTTTTTAATATATTAGGTTAGAAACCCCTTTTCAGAGATCAGCTCAGAAATGGGGTGCACAATGTACTTTTTGAAAGCTCAAATTAAAACAAACCCCAATAAAAGTGTAGTGAGTATATGTTTCTGTACCCTGACACCAATAACATGGTGTGACTTTATAAAGTAAGTTGGGGGGTTGGGACTTCACGCCTATCACAGACACGTACTTAAAATTACCCTCTGGTGTTTAGCCAAGCAGATAGTTTCAGTTTTATTTCAGTTTTATTTTATTAGGTTCTTTACATTGCCCTCAGAAATTACCACAATGACATGAAAAAGTAGTTTTAATAACTTAATAACACAATCAAATGCGATCCATCTATGTGGCTCTGTGTTTGTCAGTGATGGCACAACATTGATTTTATAAGTGTCCAAAATATGTCCAAAATCTACTGCTAACAGCTGTGGGGAATTTGGAGAGTTATTTCAGACACAGCCGAGCACAAAAATTTAATTTCTCTCCCTATTGTTCTGGAGTAGCGGCAGAACCATGAACTAGACGCAGCGAAGGATATTCTGATACAACAAAGTTGTCTGAATGGATAGATATCCCTAAATAACTGAGAAAATATATCTTTCTGTGCTGTGGGTAGACTGACCCTTTAAAGAGAAGTTGACAAACCAACTTTTGACTGTATGAACTGATACAGGGTCTGAATTTCATAAGTTGGCATTTTTAAGAAGGCCAACTCAGGAACAAGATGACTCAGTAGTGGAATGAGCAGCCCAGCTGTCAACTACAGGCTGTGTGTGTGTGTGTGTGTGTGTGTGTGTGTATGAGTGAGACAGTACTTCTATCTTTGTGAGGGCCAGTTTGACTTTTAGAAGTTGAGTTTGAGGACATGTTGTCAGGTCGTAACTTCTCCAAAAGGCAGTTTGAGGAGTCAGACTTGGTTTTACGGTTAAGAATAAGGTTTAGTAGAAATGTAAGGGTTGGGGTTAGGCATGTAATCGTGATGGTTAACGTTAGGATTACGGGTTGAAGAGTGTGGTAACGTCAGTAAAGGCTCTCACAAGTATAGAAGTGCAAGCATGTGTGTGTTTTGTGGTTGTGTGTGAGTCAAATAGGAACTGATCTGTTTCAGAAGCATCAGTTAGTGCTGAAAACAGGAACCAGCCAAACTGAGCTATCAAGAAGTCTTCAGCCTCTGATCTCGCTCTGTCCCTTTGTTCTTAATCTGGTTTTTCATAAACTTTTCTGTCCCCAGCTTACACCATCTTTGGCAAACTCTTCAAATGAGATTTATTTTCACTGTGTCTTTTTTTGTACTTTTAACCCATTAGGCTAATTCTCTTCCTCAAATTTATTTCCTCCACTGTGTATTTTTCTCTCTTTCTTCATGCTAGACTGTTGGTTGAAATCTTGTAACTATCTTGTGACTACTAACTAACAATTCATAATTTCTCCCATCTTTGTTTGAGACATCCCCCATTGTCCTCTCATTGGTTCAACCCAAAAAGCACAAGCCACAGTAAATAGTCAAATGGCTTCAATAGAACAAAAGAAAAAAAACAGGTGTCAATCAGTGAATCACAAGTTTGATTCCATGTTATGTTTTTAGTATATCTGTAGTTTTTTACCCTCAAACAGACATGTTTCTCTTTATCTTAAAGCCTGCTCATACCAGAAAGTAAAACATTATGAAATAATTTTGAATTAAATGGTGCTAGAGGCTTAGTGACTACTTGCAGGGCCAATTGGTAAATCACAGCTGGCGAGCTAAGCGCTAACAAGCCTTTAAGGTTGTTAAAATAATAATATTCTGCTTTGTCTGTCATTAGCTGATAGCATATATTTACTGTATCAGCTTGTTCCTTCTCTTTATAGAATCTGTATGACATTTCACACTGAGTGACTCAGTGACTCACGACTCCATGCTTTTCACAGCTGCATCATTCCACTGAATTAAAATATTCATATTCATATTCTTGCTCATGATTGTATACATATTTTACTTCAATTCAGACAGCCATATTTGGAATTTTAGGAAAGTTATGAATCCACTAGAATTTTAAATACTGTAAAGTTTTGTGGGTTTCAGTAATGTTTGGTTGTTTGATTTTACACAGTACGACCAATGTTGTCACACAATTCCACTGATGCGGTAATACGCCAATATATGCTCCAATGCACCAGCAAAGACAGGGAAGAAGACCGCAAACAAGTAAACATAGGCTCGATTTAAAAAAAGCTACTTTTAAAATAAAAAACTGGCTTTCCAAATGTTTTATGAGGAAGGAAATGCACACCATACGTTTGTTAGACCTCAAGGATAAACCTAATGTGCTTCAGTAAATACCACTGAATGTAAACAACTAGTGGAATACTCCCCTTTAAAAAGTTTTAGAATTGTATGTTCAATGCTGTATGAATGTATATTAAGATGGACATTTTAATTTGTACTAAACTCTAGTGAAACTGTCCACCCATCCAACAGGCCAACACTATAATAGGGTTATATATGAGCAATATTTTAGCTTGTATGTACACAGTGACTTGCTGAGAGACAGCAAACTTCCCTTCAACCTGAGACCAACTTCCTCTTCTTGCCGTTACTGGAACCTTTAAATCCCATTTTTGACATCTGAGTTTAGTCATATACATAGACAAACAGACATGTGCTCACACATCACACAGACAATGGAACTACTGTGTTTCTTTTTAAAAGACTGTACTGACTCCACAAGGTCCACCACCTGCACAGTGTTCATCTTCTGTAAAACAGGTGGAGCCCCAAGCTCAAACTACTGCTACATGCAGCAAAGGATTTTTGCAGAGGTTGCAATATGATGCGACGTTGAGTGGATCAAAAAATAAAAAGTCATGGCAGAAATTACTCACACCACCACTAGCTTCAACAGCTTCTCAGCTGTCATAAGGACAGTATACCAAAACTCAGACGTGCTGTTTGGAGTATCTGAAAAGCATCTTTCAGACATATCAACAGGGGTATTCCACACTTTTCGCAGATTAGCAAAAAAAACAACATATCAGTACTTTCTGCAGCGATTGACCAGGTGTTCACAGGTATAGAACTGTGCAGGTCTCTAAGTTGTCCACAGATGATTTTCTTCACATTCCTCACATTACTTCATGCAGTATTTATGTTCTCTGCTTGCCTTTGTATTGTGTTTTCAGAGAAAAAAAGAGAGTATGGCCACACTCTGCATCAAATTCTGGACAGTAGCCATGACAGATGCTGTTATTAAATAAGTAAATAAATAAAAATCCATGGCATGAGGATGTTCACATTCATCCACCTTAACCTCCCTTCTCCCTTTGCAGAGTTTGTGGCTCTATAACAGTATCACACTACCTCCCCTCCTCCACCCCTCCCTGCTCCCTGCTCCCTGCTCCAGGCTCCAATCTCATTTTTGAGTGTGTACACCTCCAAATCATAGCTGAAAGTCACCAAAGTCAGTCACCGTCATAGATTTAAATGTAGTGTGCTATAATAAAGCAAAACTTCACAAACTGTCTCAGGCATTTACAAACTTCAGTCTCCCCACTTCTTCACTCTGCAGTTTTGATTCACAGTGTCCCTTTTAGCACACACCAGGAAGCTCAACACAAGCAAGGAAATGGAGCTACAGTTGCTGTGTACTACCTGTAAATGTGTCATTTTACGTAACTTTACTGAACTCTTGCAGCAACTACAGCACTTCCGCTTCACAATTTCCCCCATCATGACAGCCAGCCCTTTTGCCCGAACTTCAAGGGTAAGAAGTGTATAGAAGTTGTTTTTTTCTCATTTGGTCATTTGGTAGAAGACACATTGTCCAAACTTATTCTGAGAGAGTGCAATTAATCATTTAAACTGAATAAATTCATCAGCTTTTCTAAAACTGAAGACTTGAAAATGCCCAACTTGAACAAAATACTTGCCTTTATGTGTCCTTCTGTTTCTTTTCTTGTCTGTTTTTTTTCTTTTCTGTGTCTTATGAGCCACTCTTTTTGGCATTTCTTGGATTTTCATCTACATTAAGCAGTCTGTGCTCTGAGCTTGCAGCATTTTCCTGCATGTTGTGGCCTGTACGTCCAGCACCCTCACTCTGTATCAGCGCTGTCAAACACACGCCTAAAGACTCACAAGTAACACGGACAGACTGTGCTCTTCAACAAGTTTAAGAGTACAGTAGACTCACATTTTTTAAATAAACGCCATATCAAACAGCCACATCACTGCGGAAGTTGATCAAACTGTCACTCAAGCCTGTTCAGGACATTTGAAAATCTTTGACATTTCTATCAAATAACCCCACATTAACCCTACCTAGGGCCAAAAGTCCCCATCATGCATCAGCTGGGTTAACATGTCTTGATTCAGTAACTTGAGGCACTTAAGTTAAAACAATGTAGGTAAAGTAAAATAATGGCGTACCCATCTCCCACGACCACACATTTGATAGCCTGCATCCTGTTCCGCTCCGCTTCGTCTGTGCTCTTCACTCTGACAGAAACAGACTCGAAGAGGAAGGTTCAAAGACGCAGATCAGCATGCAACTACAGGAAATTGTTACACACCTCCCTCACTCTCCTCCCTTTGCTGTTTTTTTTCTTTTTCAGTCTCTCTTCCTTCATTTTTGCGCAAACCTTCCGGTTGTTTTTTTCTTCTTCTAAACAACAAAACTTATGCAAGCAGTGTTCAAATGGTATAAAATACACATGTGATTATTGATGTGGAAAAAGACGCCATTGTAATGGGTAAAAAGAGCTGTGAAATGGCAGTGGAGAGTTTTGAAAGGGGGAACATGCAGTAACAATGCCACTGGGCTTTATTTAAAACTTCCTCTTTTCCACTTGCAAACATGCAAACATGCATACACACACAGACACAGACACACAGACACACACACACACACACACACTCACACACATGTATTTGTAGTTACATTTTGATTTGTAAAGTAATATAAAATGGAAATGAATGGAAAATAAGGTGATGCAAAAACTAATACAAAAAAATATAGTAACACAGACACACACACACACACACACACACACACGATCACACACATTCATGGTTTAGTTTAAATTTAGTTTACACAGTTTAAGTTTTATTTTAATTTGTAAAGTGAGAAATAAATAAATGGAGAATAAGCCATAGCAATACACAAACACACTCATGATTATACACTATGGACAACTATACTTGTGATTTTCTTTTGTTTCCACTAGATGGCACTTCTGCATTGTTTTTATCATCGATCCACCATCATGTCCAGAGCTCATGTACTGCAGAGAACTTGTTAGTTCAATTTTCACATTGACAATTTACTTCAATCTTCCATAAGTAGGAACATGTTTTAGTTTTTAGGCAGCTAATGTATTACATCAACCATGAGAAACTCGTCGAATGTCCTTGTTCCAGTAATGACTAAACACAGTGTATAGTCTCATCCTTTTTAATCCTTGTGTCCTAATTGTGTTGTAAGATTACCAATATTAGGTTTTATATAGGTTGTCTTAATATGTTATACATTTCAGATGTTCAACATCAGTTTCAGTAACCACCAACAACCGTTAACAGTCAGATACTGTTCAGGATGCTGCGTGCAAAACCACCCTGGCAAACTGAGGTTTTCAACTGTCAAGTCAGACTGACTTAGTACACCACAATAAGACAGGAAGATGATCTTCAAAATAAAATAATAGTGGAGACTAAATTGCAATTTTTATCATAGAGCACCAAATGACCGCTTTTTATTAGCATTGTTATATCAACAGCAGTGTTCCTTTGTGTCAAGGGTTCAACGCCTTCCTCACCATCTGGAAATTTCAAAATTCACTTCCTGGCCTGAACTGTCTTTTGCAACCAAGTTGTATTGTTCAACCAATTTTCAGAACACTCTCTGTCACTTCCACTATCTAATAGCAGATGCACTACTGATATTGCAGGAAGTCTCAGGTCTACAAAGTGTCATATTCAAGCCACAAAAGCAAATAACTAAGCTGTGTAATTATTGTTTTTTTCATGGTGAAATGGTGCCTCCTCTTTTTTAGAAGTCTCTGTTGGACCTGCAGTTTAAAATTGGTTCTAAACTTATTGTCAGTCACATTTCAATAAAACACAAGTTCTCCTGTCAATGTTTAGATGTCCTTCAGCCCTTAAAAATAATAATAATAATTTTAAAAAGAACCCTCCTTTATTGCTTCACTTCAAGGACGAATCCATTCAGTCTGGGTTTTATTTTGAAAAAAGATCTACTTTTCATTCTTTCTGTCTTGCTGACGTTTGACATTGTGATGGATGGGGAAGAGGTGGGGTTAAAAAACAACATCTTCTTCATTCAAGTGTTACTGCACTATATGCTGCAGTAGTCAGCATATCTTCATATCTAGACCTGAGTATATGTAACTCTTTTGGCGTTGCCAATTTATTTTCTTTGTTCTTGGATATAAATGACTGATTGCCAAATGGGTAAGACCTGTTTTGCCACTTCTCTCTTTTTATAGCTGGTTGTTATATTTCATATTTGATTTATATGTAAAAATATCCACAAACAATGTATAATATTTGTTGGAATTGTTGTTATTTTGGTTATACGGTCTATAATTTATTATGTCACATTTTAAGATGTGGAATAGGGCATTGTGCTCTTTATCTGCATACACTTGTCTTTTAATTAATTCCTAAAAATATGAGGTATTTAACTATCTGGAAATGTTAATGATATCTATACTATTAGAGCCTTAATTTGTAGTTACCAACACACTAGTGTTCAGAAAAGAAACAGTAAGTAAAATAAGTAACTTTTATATTAAATAATGTCCCAGCTGTTCGGTATAACTACTTCCATTTCCTCACACTGTCAACTTTGTTGTTTAGAAACAGCTGTGATAAAAAATACATTAAAAATGAATTTCATTATTTCCATTGTATCACTGTACAGGCGTTTCTTAAATATTTTGTTGCATGGTTCTTGGTATACCGCTTTTCCCCATCTGAACCGTGTGGTGAAACGATGCACAGTGTGGATCTCAGCTGAAATGAGGAAGAGAACTCACAGGACCACATATGATGCACTGATAATAATATAAAAACAGAAGTTCTTTAAACTATCTTTAAACAATCCACCATTAAAGTCATGGTGCCAAGCTATTTACTGTACATCCACAATTATTTTTCAGATTAAAACCAAAATCTGAATCATGTAGAGTGAAGAGTTAGATGACATATGCCTGACAGCTTTGTTGCACAAGATGTGTGAAGGAAGGGTGGGGATGTGGAAGTTCTGTGTTCAGATCATTAACCGGATTCACTCATCTCTACAGGAAGCGTTAGTAGTTACCATGTTGTTTTTGTTGTCTTTATATTCTACAAGGGTTGTTTCATTTACTTACATGTTGGCCTCTGTGTGAGGGAGGCGCTATAGAGCTCATACTCTCAGGTCTAGTTTCACTGGTAGCCTACCAAAAAAAACTCTATGCTGATGAGAAAGACACTTATATTACTTCTGTTTTTGTCTTGTGGGAACCGCTCTCTGCTTGCTGAAGTTAAAATCAGCCATCTAACTTTGCCTGAGGCTCTTTCCTGTATGCAGTAACTCTTTGCAGAAAAGTAGAATAAAGTTGTAAGAATGTAATTTGCAACCTTTTTCCTCAAATCCCCTGCTCTAGTAGGAACACGCACCACATAGCTATGACATTTTTATGTATGATTTGTATGTATGGTTTTTATGGCAATTTTAAGAGTGACTCTGGTTAATGTGCTGGTGAAAGTTGACTGAAGAGCCAACCTGGAGCACAAACAATTAATGTATTGTTGTTGAAAAAAAAAGCATCATAAGAGACATACACATTACAGTGGTACATACATACACTGAGAGGAAATTTAGAATTTTGTGAAAAAAAATTTGCATTTTTAAGGGGAACAATGTCAAATCTAGACAAATCTGACTCACACTCTAGTGCCACCGGCAGGTTTACATATTTGTTTTTTATTTGTTTATATTTATTTATCTTGACAAATATTGGATGGATTTCCATTGAAATATCTCAACATCTACTAGATGGATTGGCACAAAATTTGGAACAGAGATCCATAGTTGTCCCTGACTTTCATCTAGTGCCACCATGAGGCTGACATTTGTGGTCTTGAGAGAAATGTCTCACCAATTACTAAATGGATTGTCATGACATTTATCATGTCTGCCTTAGGATGGATTTGTAAAAACTTTGGGGATCCCTTTTGTTTTCATCTAGTGCCATCACCAGGTCAAAATTATTTTTTTTCCAATACTTTTTTATGAATAAATACCTGCAAAGCGAATGCTTCGGTAAGCCATGTTTAGTTTTAAATAGCTAATGTCAGCATGCTAACATGCTAAGCTAGCATGGTAAACATTATACCTGCTTAGCATCAGCATGTTATCATTGCTACTGTGAACATGTTAGCATGCTGATATTTGGCTCAAAGCACTGCTGTGCCAAAGTAGAGCCTCACAGAGATACTGATGTGACTGTTAAGACGACTTGTTTCCTTTAAGTCTTATTTTGGTCGTATCTTTTTGACACATTCAAAAGAATGACTTTAATGATAGTGGTATATTCTGATATCAGAGCTTTTTTTTAGGTTTCTTTTAGGGTTATACACTCCTGTAATGCAATGACCACATCGGACTGATGATAATAGAACCTGAATGTTTAATTTGATGATAATCAAAGAGCACATGTGGTTATTCATAAACACATTATAAGTTACCTACCAAGTTTCAAACATAATTTATTAAGCAACCACAAAGCCTAGATGAAACATTTTCTTAGTATGACTGTAAATTTTTCATAAGTCATACTGTTCACCACTTCTGTATGCCACTGAGCTTCTCAGATGAGAGTGGAAGGGGATGGTGGTTGGCAGAGTTAAATAACTTGATAAAGAGGCCTCCACCAAGCCTGGTAGCTGTGTATGAATATTTTTCCCTATATTTGCATGCTTGTGTCTTTTCAAGAAAACTATTTATGGATATATTTTGCGGTGACATGTGAAAACCCACACCACCTGTCTTTGCATCTTCCAAAGAAACCTATCTTCCTTGTGCTGCGGTTAAACCAAATATATGACACACTGATGTGTAGATTTATTTAAATCAACAGTAGAACAGAAAGAAGGTGAGTGGAATCACACAGGGCTCAAGTGTTTTTCCACAAATCGGCTGATATCTCACAGGAAGCCTACAATAGTTGATTAGGCCATCACAGATTACGTCATTTTTCTGACCTAATATCCTGATGTCATAAAAAGTTGCATGGGCTGATTATTAAATGTTAACCTTTTTCTTCCCATTTTTGTAGTTTCTTCAGATTTTACAGCAGATGAGAAGATGGAGATTGAGAACATTAAGACCCATAAGAAAGACCTTCTGGATGATATCCAGGTAAATACACACACTTTGTCAGACACTCGAAAATAAATGCTGTTTTAATTTATTGATTTTGTATCTTTACTGGGAGAAGTGACTTGTCCTGCTCTTAATGTTGAGAAAACAAATATTAAAGACTTTTATTTTATTTTGCTCTGCCCAGAAGTTAAAGATGGAGATAGACAACGTCATGGCGGAAATACTCAGCTTCGAATCTGCAGAGGAAAAGTGAGTTTTAATGTGGGGAAAAACCCCACAGTACCCCACAAACCGGTTGTCCTTTTTATAGATCCACTAAACTAGAACTCCCACTAAACACTCCTACTGATGTTTTCAATGTCTAGCACATTTCAGTTTCACAGTTGCTTTCCGAAAATTTTTAATACTGCTCTTCCACAAAAAATAGTTCTCCATGTATTTACTCTCAGAGCATTTTAAATGAATAGTTCAAGAAATGTCATTTTATTTCATTTTATATAATGTAACTATACATTATACAAATTTGTCAACAATCCCACCTTTCTGCCTGGCCTATCAAATGATGAGTTGATAGTGACCAGGTTTGGAGATTAGCCAGGTTCCTTGGAGAGGTAGCCGTGCCCACAACACACCCATACACACACACATGCACACACACACACACACACAAGGAACACGGAAAACAGAGAGACAAGGAACACTGGAGATTGTTTTGTTTGTTTGTTTGTTTTTTATCTAGGTTTAAATAACGAGCTGCTATGTTATGCTATGCTCACAGTACATAAAAATGTAAACCTCAGTATCATGTTGCAGCTTTTCATTAGACTGATCAAATAAAGAATAAAGTCATCAATGGGAAAATACATTACTTGGCTGTGGCTAGTGGTACAGGGGCTAACTTGAAAAGGGGGGCAGGGCTCTTTGTTGCTACCCTGTTTCATATAGTTTATTTGTTTGTACTCAAATGTATAGCAATTTAATATATACATTACAATTATTCCTAAAATATATTTCTTCAATGTTGGTTTTCCTGCAGCAAGACCTTAGAGAAGAGCAAACGGTTCTCAAATGGAAAGAAGAAATTCAACATGGACCCCAA
>NW_023339729.1:27725423-27725681 GCF_004916995.1 Morone saxatilis | reverse complement strand
GTGTGTGTGTGTGTGTTCATAGTCTTTGAGACAGAAGTCAATGTAAAGTCAACATGTGTCAGCATAGTGCTTGGGGAGGATGTCTTGCTCTACTTTTTAAGGGTTTGGGTTTAAAAAAGCCTTGTACATCTACACTCAGAGAGTCATCTACAGTTTTTTAACTAAACACCGTCAGTGTGGACTTCCTCTCACTTAACCACCCAGAGCTGCTGTGAACTGACACTGGTCCACAGCACAGTTTCTGTGGTTTCAGTGACA
>NW_023339729.1:27724889-27725374 GCF_004916995.1 Morone saxatilis | reverse complement strand
GTCAAGCTTGTTACTGTTATAGGCACAAATGTTTGCAACAACAACACAAATACACAGCATAACTATTTTTGCTTACTGGACAAATTCAAGTAACCTAAAACTGCAACTGCAGTTCAGTACTGCTCTAAAGCGCTGTTTAACTTTCAGACGGACTTTAGAGGTTAACTTTTAGACCCATTTTCTGTTTAGTTTATATTTTTGTGTGTTGGATGTAAGACAGAATCATAACCTCACAAATATGTTGCAACAATATTGCATTAGAAGATGCTACTTTTAGAGATCATTTGTGATTTGATCTACCTATCTACCAATATAATTTTTCCTCTCAAACCCTGTGATGGAGGAGAAAAAGGAAGAGAAATTGGTTTTAAGGAAACAGGATTACAGAAGCTGCAAACTTGCTCGGTCTTACCAACCAGAGATGAGATCATTCTGAAACTAAGCACATTTAACCAGTAGGCAGTGTGTTCCTGTGTGTGTGTGTG